>NW_023270447.1:25160661-25327336 GCF_011800145.1 Mirounga leonina
TTTCTTTCTTTCTTTCTTTCTTTCTTTCTTTCTTTCTTTCTTTCTTTCTTTCTTTCTTTCTTTCTTTCTTTCTTTTTCTTTTTTAATATTTTATTTATTTATTTGACAGAGAGAGAGACAGTGAGAGCGGGAACACAAGCAGGGGGAGTGGGAGAGCGAGAAGCAGGCTTCCCGCTGAGCAGGGAGCCCGATACAGGGCTTGATCCCAGGGCCCCGGGACCATGACCCGAGCCGAAGGCAGTCCCTTAACCAACTGAGCTCCACCCAGGCACCCCTTTTCTGGTTTCTTCTAGCAGGACTGTCTGCTGCAAAGCGGTCTCCCCCACCCTGAAGTCTATATGCTCCCTTTTGTTTTGGACTGCATTATAAAATGACTAAATATTTCTTGCTAAATTAAAAAAAATTGTTTTTGAAAAGTGAATCTATTTTTTCAACGATGCATGTCTTCATTTCAGAAAATTTTGCAAGTAGAAACAAAGTAGAAGCAAAACAAAATTTTGTAGTTTACTAGGAAATAACTCCAGTTAAGGACAAAATAAAAACATCTTGATTTTCATTTTTAACTCATTCAGAGGCTTCCCTTTTTGGTTTAAAATGGGATGCTTTTTCTGCATATACGCATGTGTGGATATGTGTGCATCTGTCTTTATAAACACATGTACACATCACATACACAGAATCAAAGGAAATCTTTACTCTTTCCTGTTCTCCGTTACTATTACTTCTCCTCAAATTTTCTAGCCATTTGTAGTAAAGAGACAGTGGTGTTGCTGAAAATGCAGGGAGGAGGACGATAAGTCAGGCAGCAAACTTCCCCACTAAATTCCAGGGCACACAAAACCAGCCCTAATAAAAACTCCATTTTTCCTTCTCCCCCATACCAGGTAATTAAAATTGCATTCATTTTAGGATTTCTGTTGAAACACAGAGAACCAGAGGCCTGAAACTGTCTATCAGAACAGCCTGGAATTTAGTGATGCCAGCCTTGCTCAGATGAGTGCCTAACTCACTGGAACCCCGATCAAGTGATGTGCTAGAGGGCATGGACGGAATCGGATATTAAGGCAGCCTATTTAGATTACCTCCTTGGGAAAATAATTATCATTTAATCTTTATATGGGTGGATTTTTGTATTTTAAAGTCTACTTTTTTTTTTGTCAACAAGAAAAATATTAGTTTTGATCCTCAAAGTTCTTGTCTCTGATTTTAAAGGGCTATTGCTTTAGTTCTCCATCCTTTATGGTATCAATAAGCTAGTGGAAATGATGGCGAATAAATCCCATAGAAAGTAGTTAGAAGATCAAACATAACCTTTACTGCAGACCTAGAGGTGCCTATTCTTTTCTACTCAAAAAAAGATCCTGACTTGGAGATGCCCTCTTCTTTCAGAGAGCCAACATCGTCTTCTCTCCTTTCGCTGATATTTACACGAAAATAAACTGCCTGTTATTGTCCGTTATAATGGAATGTGAACTTTGATAAAGAGGGGACAGATTTAAATCACAGACCAAACTGCTTTATTAAGTATATTCTTAACCAAGTATCATTATAAAAGCATAAATAATACCGTATGTTTGGTCACTGGAGAAAGAATATTAATAAATTATTAACTTTTAATAAATGAGCCTGCTAAGAATTTTAACATAATTTAATCTTGCTGCAGTGCTTTCAGCTGTATTGTGTGACTAGATTAGTCTCCTACTTCAGTGTTGGGGGGAGTCATTTCATTTTTCAATGCCATGAGCAGAGATTCAAAGATATTTAAGAAAGATTACTCATTGAGGTGTATTTCATTTACCTTCCTTTAAACACATAAAACATGAATTTTTCACTGAACTTGTTTGTGCCTTTGAATCTTCTGAATGCTTACATTTTATCTGTGATATCCTATTATTATTATTATTTATTATTCCAGTTCGAGTTTTCCTGACAGACAAAACTTAGTACCTTGGCTAGAAATGTCATCATGAGGAACTTTATGCTAACATGGCAATTGGGTAATGAGGGGTTTGTAAAGCAAGTCAGAGCATGTAATTCTCCTCATAGGTTGCTCTCTATCTAGATTTTATGACTTTAAGTACTTCATGATCAGTAAATAATAAATTCAATTTACTGGATAGAAGTTTTGTCACTTAGAAATACTCACTTGGAATATATATTTCTTAATTGGCATCAATGGCACATTTCCCAGGAAGCATAACAAAATGGATCATTTAATAGATGCCCAATCTCTCCATCCATCTATCTATCAGTGCGGCACATGATGTTTTGACTTTAATATGATAATTATCTCAGGCTGACTTCAGAGCAGGAAGCTGCCTCCCACACAGCAGTGCTTAATTACTTTAGACTTCAGCTTGCCAAGTGAAAAATTGACTGTTTTTTTGCACATTGCATGGAATTGAAATGATTTCATTGTCATTTCGGTTGAAATACAGCCTGACATCAGCATAGAATCATGGGAAAGATAATGCAAAATTTCTCTGAAATTCTAAAAGGGTCTGAAAGCTGCCTTATTTTTTTTATGAAGCTGCATTTCATTTTCAGAATGTTAATGAAGATCCACTTCATCTTGAGAGAAGCAAACTTTTAGGAATTCACTTCTGTGAATAATCCCAGTGGCAACTCAATAAAGGGCAACGTTCCTAGGTAGCTGCAATTGAATGTGCACTTTGACAATTGGGGGCAGAAGAGCAATTGGAATTGCTGTTGACATGGCCAGTAGTAAAAATTGTTAGCTTAGGCATGCAACTAATAAAACCAAAGCAATAGTAAGAGCCTTATCCAGAGAATTTAAGACAGTGCCCCTTTCTGCAGATTCTGCATAATACGTTTAATGTGCTGTTGTGTGACAAACACTAAACATTGGTACAATAAAGCGGCAAAATGAGTATAGGCTATGTTTGGGTTGAAATTTATTAGAATTTCTTTTTTTCTTCAGATTTCAGCTGTCAATCATAGGCTACTAATTGAATAATTTTCAGGATACCCAAGGCAGATTTCATGAATAAAATGTCCACAAAATGTTGGATAGAGGGAGAAAGTAAAATTATGAGAGAACGCATTCGTATAATGGAGCAAATCACACCCAAGCTTTTACTCTGGCTAGAAGCACTCGGCAAGTAGCACTGACACCTTTGCCATGTAAACCGCAGGGGAAAGTAATTAAATTTAACAGAAGCTGCCCTTGATTTAAAGCCACAGGGGAAGTCATTAAATTTAATAGAAGCCACTACTTCTAAACAAAGATATATGGTATTTCTATCACCAAATGTTACCTTATTTTTTTCAAATGTGCCTATAGCTTCTGGTAGCCTGCTTGTAGAAACCAGTTCCAGAATGCCTAATGGACAATATGTGATTGACTATTAGGAGCCGTATTGGTCAGTAATCTAATGTGAGCGCATCGGAGTTGTAATTCAAGAGACGGCATGGTGCTGCCCTCTATGCGACCTGCTGAAAACCAATACCTGGCCTTATGATGGAGACAAGACGTTTTGGGGAAAACGGAGGCTTGCAATTTTGGGGGTTAGCTTTGATGCATTTTGTGTATCTGCTTAAACTCTCCCCCAACCTCCGCCCCTGGGGCTGCCATTATCCTGTTGAGCTGATTCGGTGTCCTGGCTTTGGAAGAAACAAAGTTTTCCTTTCCTGAAATGTGTGCTTTGGGCATCACGGTTCTTCATGCCAGGCCCCAGGGGCCCGTATGTTTTCTTTCACCTTGGACCCGCCCAGCCCGGTACAGGATGCTCACTGAAAATGGTGAGCCTTCTCACCAAGCCTTCTACCTGGGCTCTGACAGCCTCAAGGAAAGGGTACCTTTAAAAATTTTGTGCGAGGATCCCCTGCTTCTCAAGTCATGCATCCTCTGGGCTTTATCCTAAACTCACAAGGCCCATAACAGCCAGCACAGCCTGGGCTACTTCTGCGTTCCTTTCAGCTTTGTGTTAAAGACACCAACCATATATCTATTTACTGTTGTTACCTAATCAGATTGGGAGGAGGAGTACTGATTGAGGGTGAGGGGATTCATTTCCCTTCCTGAATTTAAGATTAAGAAAACCAGAGATATCCTGCTTACTTAGAGACTGTGGGCGAAGAAACAGTGGAATGGGTGTAATCCATAGGAGCGGCCCCAGTGAGAACTAATTGTTAAAATAGTTTCAATCTTAATACAATGTAGTTCACCGAGGCAGAGTGATGGATAGCTGGACTCTCTGCCTAGACTACTTGAGTTTGTATCTGACACAGTCATTCTAACTGCATGAGTCACTTTCGGCAAGTCACTTTCTTGCATCTTAGTTTTATTATTATCTATCAGGTGGGGACTAAGGGTATCTGCCATACAGGACTGTGGAAAGGATCAAATGGGCTCCATATATGTAAACTGCCTAGAACAGGGCCTGACACACAATAAACAGGGCCTAAATGTTGACTCTTATTACATACAATATATGTTGGAGTTCATTGTCCATTGATAGTAACACTTCCACATCATACACAGCATCATAAAAGAATATCCCCCATGGTTTTATTTGAATTCCATACTCCAAACTACATTGTAAACACGGATCCTCGTATATTATGTTTTAAGTGGACTCTTCATGCAGCCACAGTCCCTACTGCTCAGATAGAAGAGTGATGGTGTTCTAGTTGGGATGTTGGGGTGGGGAAATGAGGGGCGGTGGAGGTATTGAGGGGATGTAATAGAAGATAAGGTTATCTCAGAGGTATGGTGGTGTCGGATGTAGGTCAGTATATATCTTGCTAAATCACAAACAGTGCCTCCCTTGCAGTTGTGGATTATGCCAGTTCCCCTGGTTAGCCCAGAACCAGCACCACACAAGTGAAATCAGTCACTCTTCCTTCCAGGACTGAATGCATAGTCACAACACATTTGTCAACCATATATTTTCCTGTCATGGAGTTGTTGGGTGGAAAACCACTGAAAAAGAATTATTCTTTGTCAGATAAACTTTTCACAATAGAAGAATGTAGTGAAGGCTTCTGAAATAAATCTAGTGGCACTAGGGAGTTTACAAATACTAGCATATTAATATACAGCTAAAATAATAATAAAAAACACCATGCTGCTAAAGATGTTTAGTATTATCAGCTCACTGCAGGAGTTTATTAGAAACTCCTGCTTTCTTTTATTAAAATTTCAATTGGCTCGGTGAATGAGATCCTATGTTAGTGTCATAAAGTGAGAAGCCAGAAGGAGAGGATATTGGCATTTAAGTGCAGATTTCATTTTAAAAACACTTCACATTATAAAAGAAGATTGCATATTGTAAATATTACATATAATGGTAGTGGTGTTAAAAAGTGTTAGTAATTTTTAAAAATTCATCAAATTGTCTTTGTTTATGATGATATTTGGCAGATTTTATATTTCTGTAGTAAAGCAAAGTTTTAAATTTATCCCAAGATGTTTTTAGTTATATGCACCAAACATGGTTTTAAAAAAGTTTTCGTGAAATAATGCATAAGTGTAATTTACTGGCAATCCTCTTTGGCTATAGCACAAGACAATTGCTTAATTTTATAATTAGCTGATGATTTTCCCTCTGCATTTTGGAAGCTTTTGTTAAACTAACTTGGTTTCTCTGGGTAGCCGGATAGATTGCAACCACTCATCTATGGTGGAATGTTGGGCTGGCAATGTCGTAAATGCCATGGAGCACTTTCTGAAGGAAGCCCAGGATTTGCTTTTCTGGCGTGAACTGGTCGCTGCTCCTTTACCTGGGGAAAAACTGGTGGTGAGGATAGTGGCAGGCAAAGTCCGAGGTGCAACAGCTGGGAAGCCAAGATGAAAACTTCGCTTCTTCGTCTCAGCATCTGGAGTCTTCACGGAAGTGGGAAGTTTGCAGGTTTGCAGCTGCAGCCCTTTCATGACAAGTTCGGTAAATTTTACACATGGTTGCTTGCTTCGAAAATATTTTCCAGGTTTAACATGTTTACAGCATTGACATTTGAAGCTGAAGCCCCTTCCTTCTTGATTAGAGCACAGAGTACTCACAGACTGCATTCTAACTTTATGGGGTTGGAAATCTGGGAATGGCTCATTTACAATTTTCAAACAAATCAAAATGCACTTTGATCTCTAGGCCAAGTTTCTTTAAATGCAACGAGTAATAATAATAAATTAGCCCAACTTAGCTATTTTCCCTTTAAAGATGGTCATTTTTAACGTAATTATTTTATTGCATTCTAAAATCCAACCAACATATTTAATCCATCTTATTCAAAGTATATATTTTCTGAGAAGGAACATTAATTCAGCAAATTAGGTAGAGGCGAGGCTCTGAGTGTGTGTGTGTGTATGTTTTTACATTTTTAGCTACATGTTCTGGGAGAATATGTATTAATAATAAAGGCAACATTTATCTTTACACATATTTTCTAATTGGAATCTCTCACTTTATTTACAAATCTTTAGGTGCACTGTATGTTGTCATAGCAATATATGGAACATTCAGCAATACGATATATTCAAAACAAAGAGAATGTTCTCTTGAATTTTCCAGTGTTTAAGTTCCCTAGTTCCAAATTTTTTAGCAGATTAATTTTACACTAACAACATCAGTTGTGTTTAACATTGATTTTGATCTTGCATCTGAAATAAGATGAGAAATAACTTATATTGATACAGTTTTGTTTTTTTTTAGAACCATAAATGTTCAGTTGACTGTCACAATGCTCCTAAGTTGCTAACAGGCATGAAAAAGGCATTCATATAATGCGATACATTTTACCATCCTCATCTCTTCAAATGTAAACTCTGTTGCTTTAAACTGGATTTACTGGTGTTCAGATATATAATCCTAAGAAATTTTCTTTAACACAAGTTACATTGTTGAATACAATATTTCTCCTTCATGACTGAAGATAAACTACGGCACATAACACATGAGGAACCCTTTTATAGAACAAACTTTAGGTTACAATATTTCAAATACAAAACAAAAGCCACCTCTATTCCTCCAACAAAACAAATAAAAACCAAACGCCTTGCCACTGTGAAAAAATGCAGTAGGCAGGTATCGATATTGCTCCTATAATTTGGAAGGGACAAAGGTGATTTTTTCTTTTTCGTGTGCTAAGTTTATACCACCTTCCCCCACTCCCAAGAAATAGATATTTGCTTTGAGTAACGTTTAACACACTCCGGGGATGACCTCTATGAGCAGTCAAATGGTGTGTATTGATTTTGAAATTCATATTTGTAGAAAGATATTTTAATAAGTTTTTTGAAAGAAGACAGTACTTCAAAATCAAATGCATTTGGGATTAATTGCAGAGTCAAACATCTTAATTTTAACTAGGAGGAAGACATAAACAAATGAAAAAATATGAAGATCCATAATGAAAAGCAGTAAAATAATCTAAGTGAATCATTTTATTAAAACGGCTGTTTCCCTATAAATAAGGAACCATAAAAAATACAATTTGTATATTCTGTTACAAAAAGCCTCACTCTAGGCAGCCAACTACTAAAATTTTATATGAAAAAAAAAAAATGCTCCCCTAAGGAAAATGTGCATATCTGCTGTTTCTTTTTAACAAAGGTTGAGATGCTTATAAAGAACTTAGCAAAATCTTCTAAAAATAAAACCTATTTCACCATCCCTCACCCCCTCCACTGCACACACTGTGTATGTGAGGGTTTTCTTTTTTTCCTATTCATGCTGAATTGTCTGATTCCAATTTAAATTGCCAGTCAGTGTTTCACAGCTTTGCACAGGACTTTCTAATCTTTTCCTCTTGGGCATCTCTATTTGAAATGAAGCTTTACTGTCTCTCATATATCCGAAACAAACAAGTGTACCTACTTGATGGTTTTAATCGTAACTGGCTAAGCTCAAAAAAATGAGCAGGAAGTTCAAGAAAAATGCATGGGACACTGCCAGCCGACAAAATCAAAACCCTCAGCAGAGATGCAAATGATATTTTATTATTTGAAACAGCTGCCGTGTACCCTCAGCCATTTACTCTTTCTTTCCGGATTTTTCCTGAATAACTTCGTGAAGGTGTGGTATATCCTTTCATGCTTTCCCTGGTGACCAAAGCTCTCCTGCCATTTACGTTGCTCCAGGTGATTTGGGGAAATACCACAGCCGTGCATCATTACAGAGCCTGTGGAGTTGTTTAGTTGCTAATTGATTCTCAAAGGAAGCAGAATGACGCCGTCCCTGTAATGCGACCTTAAAAATTCTTCGATTTAAGCATGTGTGTTTTCGTGAAATAAAATGGCCAGCTTTTCTGGACCTTTGACTGCAAAAAGCCTTTACAGAGGAGGTTATAATACATTTTGCCTTTATTAGCCAAAAAAAGGAAATCTGTGCCGGTTCTCAGGACTGAGATGCTTTTCTACTTAAAAAAATAATTTTTTTTTTTTTTTAAATCTGGTTTTAACTGTTGAAGAACTTGATGTATGTCATGATGAAAATGTAATCTGGATGCTTTTAACCCATGGTTCAAGAGGACTCACGCCGTGCCTCCGGAATCTCACAGGGCAGTGCAACAAATACTTGTTTTAAAAACGGTCTCGTCTGTCCCGAGTCTTTACTAGGTAATCCTGTTGTTAGTGTCTGTGTTGTAATGAATGCTGTGATATAATGGAAACTTTCACAAATAAAGCGTCCTTACTTTAAAAACCACGCATGGTGTCGATTTTTTTACAGGTACATCATTTCTGCGAATGGGTTTATCAGCAGTGCAACAATATTACGAGACAAGCTAAGCCATAAAAAGGATTAAGTGGTGCTGTATAATACTGATTAAGTAACAGGGCGATACAGGCGAGCTGTGAGTAACTAGCGCTGCCAAGTCTTCTGAAAACAACACAGTCATAAAAGTTTACTTTCCTTGCAGACCCAACTCTTTCCTCTGGGACCTTCTCTAACTGCTCAAACATAAGCTATTCTCCAGTCACTAAATTCTGCCTACATTCAAAACAGTCATCAACAACAAACACCCTTTTTTTGGGGTCTTCCCGTTTTCATAATGCTTCTGTGATAGGCAGTTCCGTTCTCAGCTGCCACTTACCCCCGGGAGTGTGATTCTTAACCTCTTCAGTTTCCTTACCTGTAAAAGGAGGCTAACAGGACTGCCTTAGAAAGTCATTGTGAGGATCAAAGAGATAATGCCGAAAAGTCCTTACGACAGTACCCAGCACATTTTAAGCACCAAAAATATTAACTGTTATTAAGGGAAAAAATTGCAAGTCATTTTCCCCACTAATGAATACGTTATGAGCCAGAGACCTGCTTTTGTTTTTTTAAATCTACAGAGATGGGCTTCATGTTTTATTATTATTACAACACGAAACAGTGGCAGGTACCCCGAGAATGTTTTCTAAAGCTGCGCCCTGAAATTTAAGATCGGCGCAAAAGCAGACTTCAGATACACACACACATTTAAAATGCTTTTTATAAATGACTTGGAGTATTTGCCCAAATAATATGTTTAATGTGAAGAATATTCCAAAACTGAGGTTGACTCACTGAAGATTCTTTACCTGGCAGCTGCTTACGAGAAAGGTTCAGCCAGTTCAATTTTCATGTGAGAAATTAGTTTCAGGAGATAATTTCATCCATATCACTTGAAATGCTTTTCATATGGGCTATGGAGTGTTATAAATTCTAATTTATTATAAGGCAAAGGCGAAAAAGGGGGCACAAAGAGAAGTCTGTGGATTTCATGCAAGGAATCCATTCCACATTGTTTTCACTAGTTTTTCCAAGACCCCGAGGGAATTCAACAATAGGTTATATCAAGTGCAATTAGAATCATAATGCAGAAGCAAGTAAATTAAGACAGATGTTGGTATTTCAAAACTAGTCTGCTTTCCTTATATTCGGACACAATTCATCAGATGTGTTAGGGAGTAACAATGTCTCCTCTTCAGTGTGTCACAATGATTTTCAGAAAACAGGGAAAAAAACACCTGCCTGTGAGTGCAACTCCAAAATCTCACCCAAACAGGGTTATTGCACAATATGATGCATGTAGATTATGTAATTACACCCAGACTTGGAACCCTAGATTTTGAGTGTTTCAACTTAATTTTGCATGTCACCTTTCTGGGCTATGCTGCAAACAGGTGTGAGCTGGAGCGGGGTGCCGTGGGGAGTAGCCCGGGACCACACGGGTAACAGGCTGAGGAGTCCCGAGCAACGCTTTGTTATTAGACATCAGTGTGCTGTTAGCTGCGGAGCGAAGCTGCTTGTGCTTCGGGAGGGCTTCTCTGCTGAGGCTGGAGCGAACTAAAGAAGGAGGAAGCGCGGTGGGAGTGGACGTGGGCTGGGGAGGGGGGCAGGGTGTCGGCGATGGAACCGGTTCCTGCGGAGGAAGCAAGCCCGCGACAGGCAGGCAGCACAGGGAGGCAAGCCGAGGGCGAGCAGAGGCACGAGTCCCTGCGCATTTCTTGGAAAACTACTCTCCAGTTTGCTGTCAAAACAGAGAATAGCAGTGGAGGGACCGACCCCGGAGGACCTCTTCAGCCAAAGAGACTCTGACTTCGGGAGGTATATTTTATTTTTATTTATTATCACAACACAGACTCTAAATTTAAGAACCTACTGGAGTAATTTCCCTGAGGAAGAAAGCTGACCCCATTCTCCAAGGGCTAAGTATGCCGCAAAGCATTTGGAATGCTTTCTTAAAAGTTCCAGATCTTTCGACCACTTGCACTGCAGCCGGTCCCTCAGTCTGCTAATACTGGGGCTTATCTGTGAGGGCAGGCAAGTGGTGGGCAGGCCTGGTAGCAGCTGTGAAGCCTGTCTCCCCCCCCACCCCCCGCCCCCCGCCCCGGCCTGGGGGCAGGAGGAGGGGCAACGGGAGATAATGACCATTTGGAGACAACATATTTAAGCCACTGTTCCATAATAAAAATTCCTCGGTGGCTCTGAGCATGAACTCTCAAAGGGAGGGTGCTGCAGGAGGCAGTTGGAGACTTTGTTTTAACCAAACGAACCAACAGAAGCTTGGGGCTTTGTCGTGAGGAGGGCCGGCTTTGTGGCTGGCCTTCCTCCCTTCCTCAAGCTTCATCTGCTGGGGAGGCACCAGGCCTGGCCCCCGAGGGACTCCGCGGATGAGGCCGCTGCGACAGAGGACACGGGGTCAAGGATTGGGAAGGGCTAAGCAGAACTCCGAAACTTCAGGGAGGGGCCGAAGAGAACACAGTTGCCTGAGCCACCTTCCAAAACACACAGGTCCATAGCACATTGTCTCCTTTCTGGTATGCACACGTGTTCACAAAAACGGGAGCAAGTAAGAGTCACACCATACCCTAAAGGTCCCGAGTCTGAGCTGTGGCAACCGTCAGAACCCGTGATTTCCAGGGCCCAGGGCCCCCCGGAGAGAGGAGTCTCACGGGCCTCTGGAGATGAGGAGCAGAGCGGCCCAGCTGAACTCGGCCCCCAGGGAGCCCCGGAGACACCCACCTTCTCTGAGATTGTACAGGCACCAGGGTGTGTGTGGATGCCGCAGGGGAATGTCGGCATCGCAGACCCCGATCCTCGCCCCCCACCCCACCCCCCGCCCCCCAACCTGGAATTATTTTTAATGTATGCTGTTTGCTTACTTCAGGGAAAAGGGTCAGTCTAGGAGCAAGAGGAGGGCCAGGATAGTCGGGAACATGTGAGCAGTAAAAGTGAGGTCCGGCAAAACCGTAGAGTCGCGAAGCTCTCCTACAGGCAGGGTTTCCATGTGCGTTTTTATACCAAACAAAAGACAGACGGCCAGTCACCCACTGAGTCACGGGGAATGGCCAGGAGGGCGGCTCTGGAGGCCGAGCCCGGCTGTGCGGAAGCCACGTTCCCCGTGTCTGGGGCTGCGGTTCGGGGCTGCCCACCAGCCCCTCCATCTCCGTGCACGCAAGGCTGGTGATTAGAGGACCCCGGCTCCGTAGCCCATTGCCCTGAAGCCGATTCCTGGCTCAGAGAATCTCCCTGCTGTAGAGCCACGGAGTCTTCCGCAGGTCGCCCCTGCAAGCTGCTTGGCTCGCTTTGTATTATCTCCTGGCATTTGTGTGCGCCCTGCTTGCATCTAATGTATATTTATTCTCGAGGACTAGGAGCTTCAGCGGGCACTGGAGTTTAAGTGAGGGAATGGCACAGCGGTCCTGGGGAAGATTCATTATCTGTACACTTCTAGGTGATTTGACTGGGAGATTTTAAGCAGTTTATGTGGTGAGGAGAAGGCAAAGTGACAATGTGCGAACCTCTTACGATATGCAAAAATGTGCAGCTGACACAGAATTGCCATTTAGTAGGTAATCAATGTGATGCCAGATTTTTCTAAAGAGCACTAGGGAAAATAAATACTCAAGATACGGACCAAAGTCCAAGGGCCAGCACTGAGTCTTGCCCATGGCTCCAGTCGCCTCCTAGGGGCTCCATTCCTCTAGATGAGATTTCGCTCTCTTCACTGCGACATGATGAGGCAGGGACACTAATACGACTCCTTTGAATATGAAAAATAGGAAGAAACCCCTTTTTAATCTTTGTTTTTATGGCTGCAAACATGATTACATAGAGGAAAATCAATCCCAATGGAACGCAATAGATAATACAAAGTAATTGATTGGCCTTTATCATTTTCCGTTAGGATATTAACACCATAATATCAAGCGGCAGCCACTGATACATAAAGGAAAAGAGGAGCTGATTATGTCTAAGGGTAATCAGGTCAGGGAAGTGTGAAGGTAAGATAAATAAGGTAAATACAAAAATGGAAAAGGCTTAAAAGAAGCAAAAGGGAGTTGGTGGCAAAGAGTCTACATAATAGAAGGGAGATCTGATGTCGGGAATATCATTAAGCGGGAAGCCACGAGAGACAGTGGATTGCCACTGTGTGATTGCAGTACGTCTCGGTTGGTGTCCCAAGCCATAGGGGCCAAAGCTGAGTGGCTTTAACTTCTCAGGAAGTGCAATAATCCTTTCAGAATACAATGCCTGCAGCCTGACTGCTATCGGGCTATGAAATTTAGAAAATGAAATAGGGGCAGCATTTAGCTCTTGGTGTTTCCCAGGCTCTGATGCCACCAGCAATGGCATTGCAAGCAGCCACTGAGAAAACCTCCATTTGCAGCCAACTTCCCAAACTGCCAGAGACCAGCGCCGCTTTGTCAAAACCCCAAATGCCATGGTCTGTGTCCTAATGGCAAGCAGCTGGAGCAGAGCCGTTGGGAAACATTGCATCGATAGGATGCCTAGGTACGTTATTCTGTGTTCTTACCTGTTTCATCTTTCCGTACATATTTATTCTCTCCACTTATATTCATAGCGACTAATGCAGGCATAAATGTTATTAATTATACCATCTTACATAAAAATATGACTGAATTTTAATTCCCAGCAACATTAGGATGTTTTATATATATATAGAGAGAGAGAGAGAGAGATGCTTTGTGTCTGATCAATAAATAAATACATTTAAGAGCTAGTTCATTAAAAATATACAAGATTTTTGTTTTGATCCCTGTGTCACTACATGACATGCTTCTAATTTAGATTTCTTAACACAATGCCATACATGTGTCAAGCAACCGTCGCAAATAACCCTGTGGTGGCTGGAAGTCAGTTTTTCACATTCACGCTTAAAACACAGTATAAAAATGTCATGCCCACCAGAGTGATCCAGCCCTTTGGATAAGCAGTAATCAGGAATATAGCTTAAGATGGTAGAATAAATCACCGTATGGGCTGTGAGTATTAGAGAACTGGTTAGCTGTGATACCCTCAAGATATGTGGGAAGTAGTTGTTTACTCAGCAGAAGGACTCCAGGTATTACAGAATTTGTTCTTAACTTCCCTCAATCCTGGGGAGTTGAACTCATCTGTTCATTCATTCACTTATTCATCCCCTAATTGAATGCCTGTTATGGGTCTAGAACTGAGGTTGGTGCTGAGGTGGCAGAGATGGTCTTAAGGAGATACGGGCAATTAGGGAGCATTGCTACATTTAAACAAATATATGAAAAGGTCCTAGTAGGTAAGACACAGGTGCTATGAAATACAGAGGAAACGGAAAGTCAGGGAAAGGATTCCCAGGTAGATATGAATAGAAAGGTCATCTCTAGATAGAAAAGATGAGGAAGGGCATTTCAGGCAGCATGATACTCATACGAATGGTCCAAAAGACACAAAGAGTGGTAATGTGTTGGGGAAAACAGGAGCGGCCTGAATTGTGTGCTGAGTGAGTGGGATAGAGTGGCGAGACACTGACAGTTTCCCCTATACAGAATGGAAAGGCTGTAGACGTGTTTAGGCAGAGATAGAGTCTGATTCGATTTTTTAGGGAGATGGCACTTTGATATAGGGTAAAGAATGGGTAGGAGTGGGGACAAGAGGGACCATCACACCATGTAGTAAAACACCATCCTGGGTGAAGCTTAATGAACTAGCTATGCTAAGTGCAGGGTGATCCCATCAGAACAGTCATACCATGTACATCAAATGCTCTCGGCAACAAGTGGTAGAAAACCAGAACAGCATCTCATCTATGAGAAGTTCAGAAGATCAGGGCTCCATTTCTCAGCCATTCTCTTAGCCGTAGCTCATCCATGTGTTGACTGTCCTTGGGTTGGTAGCAAGATGGTCACAGCAGTTCTAGCAGACTCATCTAAATGTACAATGTCCAGAGGAAGGGCCAAATCTTTTTTTTTTTTTTAAGTCTCTTCCTTGGGAATGAGAATCCTTTCCTAGAAATTTCCATCAGGCCTCCCTTCATTTTCATTGGCCATATTAAGTCAAATGCCTATTCCTAATCCAATTACTGATAAGGTTTTATAACAGTCTTTGGAGAGTCAACTACCATTCATGTCTTACTTTCCTTTAAATATCTTTCCTTTTGATCTTATCTCTCCCCTACTGAAATAACTTCTGGGAGGCTCTGTAATAAGCATGGGATGATGCCATGCCATCCTGTGTACAAATACTGCTTCATTTCTTTATCAAAATCAAACTAAATCTGGTTAATCCCCATGGATGGGGACCATGAGGACTGGTGAGATGTCGTCTATCAGTTATTGTTCATGGTTTCCTTTCCTTCCTTCATTCTGATGGATCGGAATCCTACTATTTACACAGATCCAGAAGATGCAGGGATGTCCTGGTCCTCAATCCAGGGTGCTTCACTGCGGTGCGCCCAGCCCAACTCTGTGAAGTCTTCTCAGATGTGGTTTAAGGTCCCCACATTCTCTCAAAACCTGCAAATTTCATCTTATTCTCAGGACCTGTGGAACCAAGTCCTATCTGGTACCGGGGGTTAACTTCTTCAGACAAACTCAGTGTAATTATCTCAGTTGGTATGCAGAGTCTGTTAGTGATTGCCTGCTGGGGTCCATCTCTACCTGATAAATTCCCCCCAAACCTTGAGGACCCAAATACCTGGCACCCTAGCTGGGGAGACAGGAGGTGTGCTGGGGGAAATGCATTTCATTTCTTCCTGATGAGCCTGGAGCCAGCCAAATAAGACACAATTACTCAATTATCCAACTACAGCAGTAAGAATTCCTAAAATGTCCTGATAGAATGCATCAGTGTATTGAAGGAGTAAACACAGCTATCTTGGGCCAGCTTGAGTCTTAACTGGTCTCTTAGAGGAAGTCTGATTATGAGGGTTCTCTAATCCTTCATAACCAGTATTTCCTTCTTCCATTACCTTTGCTCTTCAAGCACTCTCCCCGCCCCCCCGGCAAACAAAACAAAACAAAACAAAACAACACAACAATAACCCAAAACCAATTTCCTGAGTTTACTGATTTGATGTACTTATTAGCAGGGAATGATCTGATTGATTAATTCACATGGAGCATGAACGACTGATGATCCTGATTAAAGTGATACACTTACCAGGGCTATTTAAAATCTAAACGAGCTCTCTTCTACCCCAGATGAATCGACCTCTAATGATGGATTTCAGGCAACATGGAGGAACATAATTATTGGAAGAGTTGCAGGTGTGACCTCTTACATTCACACTGTTCGAATAGGACCTTTTACAAACCTCTATGTAGAATATTGTATTTTAATAGTCTGCTGAAAGGGTTTTCTTGCCCCACAAAACAGTGACTCCCTTGAGGGCAAGACAGTGCCTCAGCCCCTAGCACAATTCTTATCACAGAGCAGCTTCATGTTTTTTGATGGTTGCTTAAAGCATCTTTTTACAATTAATCTGTTACATGGGCTCTGGGGAAATCAAAAAGAAAATGAAGAGATCACTTTCTTGTTTTTCATCCGTTAAATGATCCATATTTTTCTAATCTTTCACTGCATTTATATTCTGTGAATCTCCATTGTCCAGTTTGGAAGTGTCTTAACTTCCTCACAATTCCTTTAAAATGCAGAATTCCCATCAAGGCTTAGTATTTTCTAGCTGGATGTTTAGGTGACCAGTTGAGAAATTCCCACAGTTGCAGTATTCATGCACTGCGTTTGTGTGCCAGAGGACTTTACTTGCCTCTTAGCTCCTTTGGATGCCCACGTGTATTCATAAAGATCTTTTCCAGGTGAGATTTCTCTGAATTTTCTGTCATTTTTCTAGAGACTTAAAATCTTCTATTTCACCATGAGCTTGTGGTTTGGGTTTAACTTTTGAGGGGTTCACTCCCTTTGAGCTGGAATAAGATTGTAAGGATATGTAGGTTCTAGGGATAATTCTCACTCATTCTTTAGCAGAGGTAACCCTCTTGCAAGGTGAACCAGCCATAAGGCCTCATACACTCACTCTCGTGGCCTAGCTCAAAAATGCTTCATGCTTGATTATTTCATGTTATAATAGATCATTATGTTGTCTGTTCACCATCTTTTTCTTTCACCAGTTGTCCATTCCAACCTGGTGAAGATGCTGATCTCAAGCTGTTGCCTCCTCTGCCATGATGGTGGGCATGTGACTGAATCTGGGCTAATCAGATTACTCCTCTCTGCTCTTGTGATTGGTCCATAAGGGGCACATGACCAGACTTAGCCAATCAGAGTCATCCTCACAAATTTTGCTGAATTTGTTAGGAGAAATAAGCTATGAAGATGACAGATGCTTTGAGTTAATTTGCTGGGGACTGTTTTTGCCACTGGGTACAAGGAACTTGCTGTGCACAAAGAGAAATTAGAACCAAAAGATGGATAGATGAAAGGAGGGAGAGAAAGAGAAGAATCACTGATGACAATGTCTGGGGACCTGACTCTAGCCATCTTTGAAAATTTGAAAAATTCTCTTCTTTTTCTGTTTAAGCTAATCTGAATTAGGTTTCTATAAATTATATCAAAAAGACTCCAAAAAAGTAAACAAAAGTGTTCTTTTTATCTATAGAAGTACAAATGATACAAGCTTTACAAGACAGAGGTGCATATATTTTTGAACAAATTGAAAATGGCATGTGCTTTGTGCTATGAAATGTACATGGTATCACTTCACCATAACAGCAAGTTCTACAGCCTACACTTAGATGAATGTGAATTCAGGATCCAATGACTTCTACAGAATTCAACTAAATAACTGGTGGTTAATAACTAATTTCACATGCCATTGAGAAAAACTGGGAAAGTAAACAAACTGTAGTTCAGAACTAAAAATAAGATTATACGCAGCACACAATTATCTAAGGGAGAGAGAGAGAGAACATGACAGCAGCAGAAGTCTTGAATCCAATTATACAGAAAACAAGCAGGTGTTTCCTCATGTATGAACAGGCATTGGTAGCTTTAGAAACATCCCTGTTCTGCAGGGTGGGTGCCACTTCTTCTGAGAGACCCTCCTTCATGGCACCGAGCACTTACCCCTCAGCCAGCAGTTAACATGCCAAACTAGAATTGCAGGATTACTTCTTGATCCCCCAACTTGAAGATAAGCAGTTTGAGTGCAAGGACTGTCTTCTTCATCACTGCATCCATCTTATCTAGCTGAGTGCTCAACATCTGCTCCATTCACAAGGCATGCTGCGCACAGGGACATGACTGTTGATAATGTCACAGGGTTGACTGTGCAGAGGACCTGTGTTCCAGGAGCTTTGTCCTTTGGGCTTGGCTCTTGGTTTCTCTTTATCATCCACCATCCTCTTTATGTTGACTCTTATGCTATGATACTTATTATGTTTATTATATAAGTGACTCAGCCCGAGTCCAAGGATCAGAAGAAACATAATCATGCAGCAGAAACTGGATGAAGATTTCTTTATCTGACCAAGGCTTCTCTCCTCCCTACATACATGTTAAACTGCTGTTGTTAGACTTGGTTTTCAGGTCGGAGAGAAAGAATGTTCTAAATGTGACACAAATTGGCCTGTTACTACAGCTTAATTTCACTTAGTCCCCCTAATCTTCCTGTGAGTAGTATTATTTCCATTATAGAGATGATCAAATAGGACTGAAAGCAACTTCCCCTAAAATAGAAAGCTCACAGTGAGCCAGAACTAGTTAGAAACTAGTTCTAACTTCCCAAATCATGGCTTTTTGCACACTACTTAGAAGAATAACTTTGAACCCAGGATTTTTCAAGCAAAGTTTAGGATAAATTTAGAATTACATATCCTTGACCAAAAAATAATATCAATGCATGAATCAATAAAGCTTAATTCAATTACACTTCATCTCTCAATTATCAGCAATAGAAAGGTTATGAGGAAAGCAGATTACCTGCAAATTTTATGTGGATAAAACTCGTAAATAATATGTGAGTAACTGAAAGCTGCCAACACACTGCACTCTCAGCTATAAAAAGAGATTGGTTATAAGTGAGGTGTGATGATTACCATGTTAGGTCAACTTACTCCTCCACAGTTTATGGCAAATAGTTATTTACCAGATGGAATTTCCCCTAAGAAATTTCATTTACTTGACTTCCTCTTCACTTACCTTCTTTCATCATAAGGTTGAGTCTATTTCAAAAAAACTTCTGGGATATTATTTGGGAGAGAAACATAGACTTACTTTATTCCAGAGGGAAAACAAAAGATTGTCTAAACATCAGCTTAATCCATAGAATGGAGTAGAAGCACTGTGTCTATTCTCCATGAGGAAGTCTGAAAGAGCAAAATAAATATTGTGTGGAAAATCCAGAAGGGACCTCTGTCATAGAGTCTAAATTATGAGGTGTTTTCAGGAAACATGCATTTTATCCCAGGTCAAGGCCAGCTGGGGTCGGAAAGGCAGTCTCCAATGATTTGACATTTCCCTGATACCTCCTGGAGGAAATATTCAGGTTCCTAGAGGGGAGTGTGTTTTGGGCTGACAGCTCATGTCTATTTTCAAAGCACCATTACCTATGGCAGGTGATGAAATATTCTCTAAGTTCTGACATGGTGAAGGTTGGAATAATTCAAAAGGGTCTTGCCCTCATAGGCTGCGATTACTGCATTCCCTATGAGTCTTTACAGACCCCTACCTCATGTGTCTACATACTCACACAGACACAGAGAACCATTTACACCCACACACATGCTTTTTCACACACACAGATACTGCTAATTTCTTAACTCTGCACCTTTAAAAAAAGTCTTTCAATTTGATTGCTTTGTAATAAGGTAACATTGTAAAAATATTAAACTACATTTTTTATTGCCCCTTAAATCTTGTTCCCTTGAAGTCTTCCACCTCCAAGGCTGAGCATGAATCAGATGATCCCTGGGAATGTGTGGGTTAGGAAATGTACCACCTAGAACAAAAAAATCAAAACTATGTTTGCTAAGGATAGAATGTGTACACTACCCCCCACCCCGACCCCCAGTTCCTATGTTGAAACCCAAATCCCCAGTGTGGTGGTATTTGGAGAAGAGAAGAGGCCTTTCTCTTTGAGAGGTTATTAGGTCATATGGGTGGAACCTTGATGGTGGAATTAGTGCCCTTATAAGAAGAATCATGAGAGAGATTGCTTCCCTGCCTCCTTCCATATGAAGACACAATGAGAAGATAGGACTGCCTGCAAAGCAGAAAGGGGGCTCTCACCAGGAACCAGATCAGCTACCACCATGATCTTGGACTTCCCAGCCTTCAGAACTGTGTGAAATAAATATTTGTTGTCTTAGCCACCCAGTCAGTGGGTAATTTGTTATAGCAGCTTGAGCTAAGTCAATGATGAGAGGGATATTCTGGTTAAGGAGGAAGAGAAAATAGATTGTGCCTTCTGTCCTATGGGATGGTGGAAGGACAAAAGGTGGGAGTAAGGAAACAAATGGTAAAACCTATTCTGAGTGACTGATCTGGATCTAGGAGGTCACCAAATGTAGGTCACAGACCTCAATGTAGCTTCAAGTTTGGCTAGGGAGACCCAATTTTGGAACCAGTCATCAAGGAAGTTGTCCTAATTCTCCAAGAATTTTGCTGCCTACAGCTGTTCATTTCAAAGGTGAACACAATAGGATGTCCAGCTAGGGCACACTCAAAGTTTAGGTTAGTCAGCCTGTCATGGACATCTGCCATGAAACCAAGGGCCTCTCCATCCCCAGATCACGAGGGCTGTAACTCATCCTCTATATAACTCATCACCATTTGATGAAAGAAGAGGGGAAAGGGAGGAGCAGTTTCATTAGGGAGTGAACTTGGAATCGACTGAAAAATTATCAATGAAAAAATTATCCCAAAGAAACTATAGAACCCAGAGGAGCTGAAACATCTTTAATAGGCAAACTTAAAGTCAAAGCCTATTGCTTCCCATCCTTCACCCCCAACAGTTACCCAGCAGGGTGAGAGCTTGTGAGAAAGATTCTATCATTTGTAGAAAATAAAGAAGCGTCTTTTTCTTTGCACATCTGGTATGTTAATTGTGACCCTCCCAACATAAGTAATACCTGCCCCATAGTTTTCGAATCCCTGCTAGGACAAATGTCATTTTCGGGGTCTGTCATTCTCTGGGCCCAGGAAAAGCCCCACCAAGTAAAACTTATCAACGCACCCTGCATCTTGCTCCTTTAGCTTCAACAGCCTTCCAAGTTGGGTTGGTACTTGTTCAGAAAATGAAAAATGCCTTTCAGCCTACGTTCCCCTGCACAGATAAAGATCCTAATTGTGCCATTACAAGCTGGTACATAAATCTGTGTCAAGTTTCTCATAATATTATATCTGCAAATGAGATCTTGAAGGTATTGTTCTCCCTTTCACCTAATGACAGAACAGAACATTTCATTGAAAGATGGTAGAGAAAGATGAGTGAGTTCAATTCAGCCTGAGCATCTGAGTTTGTATATTTTAGGGGAAATGGACTCAGCAAACAGACCAGCGTTTTCAAACACACCAACAAGACTGGCTGAAACATCTGGAAAAATCCCTTTGAAATTGAAAACATGTGATGCACAACAAAGGCAACAAGTCCATGTTTTTATAGTTTCTTGATTGCAGCGGAGAAACTGAGTTGCCAGGAATCCACAGATCCTAAATCGGTCCTTGTTAATACCTGGTACTATTTGCCAAGCTATGGGGGTTGGGGGGACTCTGAACAATGAGAAAATAAGATGTTAAATACATAATAAGAAAAAAAAATAATCAAAACATCTGAAATAATTGGATTAGGAGTTAGTAGATTTCACCCTTTATTATGGGTTCTTTTTTCTTCCTCCTAGAAGGATATTTACTAGAATTAATAAGAAACCCTTATATTTATTAGCATCTTTATTCCAAGTAGCTCAGAGCCTCCACAGACATTCTTTTATTATTTCTCACACATCTTCTGTGAGATTTTTGGCAAGAGGATAGGTATTATCCTTGTTAAATCTGGTGCAGGAAAAGCAACTGTTTTCAAATGTAATTTACAAAAAGCACCTCTTAGGCTGAAATCTAAATTGCTGTTAAGGAATTCTCTCTTGGGGATGTTTTTCTCCCTTTTCCTCTTTAATTTAAAGTATGAGACTGTCATTTCTGTCATTAGTTATTGCAGTAACTTTTCCCTCTTCAGACCAAGGTCAAAAGTCCCCCGCTGTTAGTCTATCCATGAAAGTGCTTGAACATACACAGCCGCATATCATGCATATTTATGCTGCAGAAGTATTAGAGTAAACATAAGAGGGATGAATTATTAAGGGCAAAGTAAGACTGATGAAATGCTGTTAGTTTAGATATTTGATTGATTTGTACATTTATGAGCTGACATGAAGCAATTGAAGGCAAAGGAAACAAACTTGGTCTTCGGCTAAGCCAGCTCCTTAAGAATGATAAATCTTTGGGATTGAGACTGAAACAAACTCTATCTTCTATCATCTATCATCTGTCTATCTATCTATCTATCTATCTATCTATCTATCTATCTATCTATCTATCTATCTACACATTTGTGTGTTTATATAGTTACATATTAGTGAATCATTTCAAGAACTGCACAAAAGCTTCGTCTCCATATTAATCAGGGTGCCTTAGGTCCTGTGAATTCTAGGGCTCCTGTTGGCTCCTGCTTCTCCTGTAGATCTTTAGTTCCATTGGACTTTCTTAAAATGAAGAGTCAGTATTTACTTCTAAGGCCCCTCATACTTACTTATCAGACCCCTGTCTGGAATGAAGGTCCATTTCCAGATCTTTGGCTCTGATGTGGATGGGAAAATGTCAGACAATTTCCAGGTGGCTTGTTGGAGACAGTTCTTCTTCCATGTTCAATAGCTCCAACTGTTTGGTACTTCAGGGTCATCATGTGTTACAAAGCCTAAAGTCAACTCTATTGGGAACTAAGGGTCGGTAAACAAGCCTCGGTTGGTTCCGCAAGAAAATAGTCCAGTCCTTCTTGTATCTGCTACACTGGTTCTGCCTGTTTTTGTTGGGACTCCTCTCTGATTGCTTCAGGTCGGCTGGACAGGTCTGCTGCGGCAGCTTGTTAGAATTGGTGCAAAGGCGGGGAGGGGGTGGGGGGGCAAAGCTGAAAAGACACATCAAGGGAGATGATTTTCCCTCATCCTCTTTGTAGGCGTTCTGTGAAGTAGGTGCTGAAATGAAATAGTGGGCCGGGGAAATAAGGGGGTGAGGATGGGTAGATGAGAGGAGCCAGTTAAAAGGCAGGGTTCTGAATTTTATGCTCAGGAAGAGAAGGCCAGGTTCTAATTCCCAAGGCTGCCAGAGTCCTGTTTGTGATGCTGTCTCTTGCTTCTTTCTCTTTCTGTAATCAAAGAGGTTGTAAGTTATCAAAAAGAAAAAAAAAACTCACAAACTAAAACACGCCACCGAAAGTTATGGTGTGGAATAAGATTTACTCTTTAGTTTTGCATAAAGGAAATCAGAATCATTTAAAAACAATTATTGATGTCATTGTCCTCCAAAGAGAGCCAAGAGGTCCTTCCATCATGCTCTTTGGGAAAATGACAACAGCAACCAACAACTTCTGGCTTGATGTGTTTTGACTCTTAAAATCATTTTTCACACTGGCAGACTCGAGGCCTCAGGGCAGGAGACCCTTGTCCCCACCAAATAGCCACATTTCACAAAGTTGCATTTAAATAGAAGATTGTCACATTGTCCAGGTAGTGCTTATCATTTAAAAAATAATTACTTCTTCCCTATTGCTTATAATAACTACTTTAAAAAGCTCAAAAGTGAAATCTATTTCCCCACCTCAATTTTCTCTCCTCCGTCAGGTTTGCATACTCTGTGGGGCTTCTAACAACTGCTGTGTTGCTGGCACAGATCTTTTCTTTCCCTGGGGGAATAAAAAAGGGGCCTTGAAATGTTTCCTTTGGGGAAAAATATGACACCTCTTACCAGACAACCAGGTTTTCTCTCCTTTCTTCTGAGTCGGGTTATTTTGTGTTATTAAACAGTCTTGTGCTGGCTTAGCAGCCATTTACATATTCATTCATGTATTTATACACTTAAATATTGATCTGTGTGTTCGTGGTGGATTTTGATGCCTTTCACGCACCAGGCCGCGTGCAAAGTGTCTGAGATGATGCAGTGACTATAGCAGGTGCCACACTTACCTTCATGGAGCTTTAGGCCCATTAAAATGGGGAGAAAATTAGGGGTGCCTGGGTGGCTCAGTTGGTTAAGCGACTGCCTTCGGCTCAGGTCATGATCCTGGAGTCCTAGGATCGAGTCCCACGTCGGGCTCCCTGCTTGGCGGGGAGTCTGCTTCTCCCTCTGACCCTCCTCCCTCTCATGCTCTCTGTCTCTCATTCTCTCTCTCTCAAATAAATAAATAAAATCTTTAAAAAAAATAAAAAAATAAAAAAAAAATAAAATGGGGAGAAAATTATACCCACAATTTATTGTGTGGGTGGTTGTTCTCATTTTCATATAAAATGATAAGAATATTCTTTGCCCAAGAAGATAGTTGTGATAAGGAGCTTACTTTTGGATTCACTAATCTCGACAGTAATCTACTAATTACTTTGTTCAGTTCTCCCATGGTGTAATGGGCTTTTAAAGATATTAGAGCAATTCTGAAAGGTGGGGAAGAAAAGAAGTCACGGTATATTTAGACTTTCAGAAGTTATGTGGAAGACTAGGAATTGATATACGATAGTGATTTCTCGGTCAGCTCACCTGATTAGGGAAGAGAATTTCCATCGCTTCATTATGTATCTTAAACCTGGATCAGGCCTGAGTGATTTTTAAGCATGGGGGAAAAGTTGTTTTGTTAACTGCAATCTAAAATGCACAGTTATGGATCCCAGTGGATGCCTGACCTCCTCAAACACTTTCCAATTGCGTGCGTCACGTCAGGGCCACGCAGGGTGGCGGCGGCCTCAGCTTTCCATGTGTGAGGTTTGGTGAGCATGATTTGACTTTGGTCTGTGGTTTTTCCTGAATGCAGATTTTCTCTTGGACTCTGAACTGTGGACCAGAGGAAGGTTCCACTGCCAAGAGAGTGAAGGGCAAAAGGAGACAAATGCTTTTTTGACCTCTCACTTTAAAGCCGCTCACCCCTGTTTTATTGCTCTTTCAACGGTGCATCAAAGCGGGAAACTTTAAAGTCTCAGTGAAGCAGGAGGATACAGCTTTTCCAGGGACAAGGGTAGCTTTAATTAAAGTTGGGTTGTATTGGGGAATGTTTTGCTTTGTATTTGAACCAAAAAGAGGTGAAGGAGACAGAGAGGAAAGTAGAGCAGTTGATTATCTCCCTAATGGCAAAAAAAGATCAATTAATTTACAGTGAGAGGGAAGAAAAAGAACTACACCTACAGATTTACAAAATGTTCATTATCTATGGACTTTGGATATGAACCACTATCAGCCTCAGATCCAAGGCAGAGATCTGACAGTTCCAACCCTGAATTCAGGGGCCAGTTGATAAATTAAAAATCATTTTAAAATTTAATATTAAAATTGATAATTGCTCTGTGGGAAATAGATTTTTCTGAACTTATACCCTTTTCCTGCAGTGCTGAGCAAATGCAAGGCGATAAACTGTCCATTTGTCACAATGATAGATAGACAAATCCTACTTTTACCCTGTTCCACAGTACTCATACATTTCAATTAAGGAGAATAAGTGCTACCATTTGTAACACGTGCTCATATTGTCTTATATAGCTTTTTCGGCCTTAGAGAATTCTCTTTAGCAATAGGAAAAAGTCTTCCAACATATCCATACAGCTATTGGAGTATACTGCCCATCTCTTCAAGGGACATGGTGAGGCGCTAGAGAAGAAGGTTGGTGATCAAACATCACCCGGGGATAGGAGAAGATGAGGAACCTGATAGATACTGAGGGTGATCAATGGAGGATGGGGGATTCTGATTAAACTGACTTAGTAGGATTCTTGCAAAATTGGAGAACACAGAAATGAACACAGAAGCCCAAAAGTTAGGGTCCAATTGACGAGAGTTCAGAGGAACCTGACTAATGTTTGCTCAAGGAGAGACTCTTTGTCAAGAGAGCTAGAATAGGTGGGGTATAGTTCCCATTCCATCGATGTTAGGCTTGGTCATATGACCTGCTTGAAGCTATTGGATTACGAAAGGATATGACTCTATCAAAGGCCTTAAGTATGCTTGTGTGGTTGGGCTTGACCACTTGGGCCCTTTGCTCATGTCCTTGGGCTCCTTTGCTCCTCTGCTCATGGTGAGGAGAGTACGTTCTATGCAGTTGCTGCTTCTTCCCCGTAGGCCCCAGAATGAGACACATGGGCAGACAGGCACCTGACCGGAGACTTGCAGCCAGTCCCAGGTGAACAAATCTGAAGCAGAACTGCCCGAGACAACCCGCAGACTTGTGAGTGAGAGGAGGAAGTGCTCGCTGTTGAAAGTCACTAGGTTTGGAGGGCCGTTTATTATGCAACATTAATTACAGCCATAGTTACCTAATATACCATTCCTCAAGGAGAACTTCTTATGGCCTCGAGACTATAACGCATTACAAACATTTATCACAACTGTGATGAATCTGTATCTTGTTTACCACTCTGTCTTAGCACATGGCATACATAAGGTCTTAATAAGTGTGTGTTGAAGAATAAATGAAGGCTTTTCCAGGTCAGGTTTCTCCCTATTTCATATCATCTCCGACTGCCTTGCCTCATAGATAACGTTGTTGGTAAGCCATCTTGAAAGATGTGACTTTGTTTTCAGCTGTGTCTGTCCTCAAGTATTTATGATCTGGGACAGGAGATAATAAGTACTGTGAGAAAGAAGTATTTGGAGAGCACAAAGTTTGGGAACTGGACTCAGCCTGACAACGAGGTCATTTGGGGATGGGGAAATGTAGGATGTCCAGTAGACCCCAGGGAGGAAATGTTTGAATCATTTTAGAGATGTCGATGCCAAATTTTGAAGCTAATAGTAATAGTTAGCATTTGCATTAAGCTCTTCACATTAAGTGTCTCATTTGAGACAGGTATTCTGATTATTCTTATTTTATAAATGTGGGAAGGAAGGTTTAGAGACATCAGGTAACTTGCCTGAGTTCACAGAGCTGGTAAGAGATGGAGACGGGCTTATATAAAGGGCTGCTTGACCCCAACATCCACTTACAAAATCAACCAAAATGCCATCAATATAGTTGTTGATCCTGGACCACAGGACCCAAGCTGCTATTGTCCTTGATCCTTGATTTTATTTCTCTTATTTGGTTCATTATCTCCTATCTTCCTCCCTCTTTTCTTCAAACACATTCATTCATAACTACAGTTGTGGTGGGAAGAGAAGTGCTCTTCCCCCGTGCCATAGAGAGAAGAGAATATGCAGGAAGGGGGCCACTAATTAGCTGGTCCCAGCCCTTCCCTAGGCTAGCATGGTTTCTTTATTTTTAAGGCTTCAAGGCAAGGACCAGGCTGGGCAAAGAACAATGAGTAAGTCATGGAGGTGATGCTTTTAATGATACATTCGCTAATGAAATGGCACTCCATGGCTTCACTTATTAGTAACTTAGCTCAAACAGCCATGTCCTACTGTCAGCTTGCCATTGACGACTCAGTGTGACCTCAGAATTGTCAACTCCACCTGAAAAAGAGCAAATGTTGCAGAAAATACAGGAGCAGCAGCATAATTTGGAGTGGGAAGATTAGCAACAACAGGGAAAGCTCTTGAATCTCTGTATTTCTAGTTTGCTGTGAAATTATGCCAGAAGTGTAGCTATTTGAAGAACAGGCTAACCTTGCAGTATTTGGGTTTGCATCTGATTTGTAAACAATGGGATGACTTGACTGGATGTTTCTAGAGGCTGGATGACAGTGCCGACACTGGGGGATTGACCAGCACCAATCCATTCTCAGCTAATTGTATAGTGTGGCTCTTCCTTATGCTTTCCAGGGCACCGGGGTTTTTAACTTTATGCTCAGAAAGTGATTTATGGGGAAAATACTTCTGTAGAGACCTTGCTTAATGACTGGGGGATCATGAATGATACACGGATGTGAAAGTTTGTGATACTTCCCCTTTATATAACCTCATTTATTCGAATAACTCAATGTCCCTCATGTCAATCATTGAATTAAACCTTTTAATACTCGTCTGGCAAATGGGAAGCGTGTATTTATTTACTCTTTATCTTACAGTGGGGCAAACGGGGCCATGATGGTCTGAGATGTCTTTCTTGGGGGATGAACCAGATCTCACATTCATGCTTTGCATCCCCAGTGAAAGGCTATTCCCTAAATGGGACACTCATACATACAAGGTCCATTTTTAAGCCTCTATACATCCTCATTAACAATGCATGATTCCTAGGCATTTGGTGCTTTCTTTGGGCAAAGCTAAATGAACATAGTTGTGTTTTGTTTGTTTCTGAGCTCTGATGTAAAACTAGCGATGTCCCGAGGTGAAATGAATTCCTGGGAATATTACTGCATGAAATCTAAGGTTTTCGTTCTCACTGGTGATTCAGTCGGGTTTGTTAGTGAGGCAGTCATGGAAAGGACAGAGCATTGGAGGCTTCCTCAGCGCGAGTCAGAGAAGCATCCAGGTGCCGCACGCATGATGGACACCTGTTGGGGCCCATCCCTTTTCCCGTTGTCCTCTCAGAGTTCTTCTTCACAGCTTTGCAGGTCCTGTGCTCTCGCACCTGGTGCCACCAGCTTCTCACGTTGTCCCCTGTGACTTCAGGAAGATCAGTTCCTTTCTCTTAGCCTCTAAAACAGCTCCATTCACCCACCACCAGTCTCCGTATCCTCCCTGCCTTCGGCTATTTAGTCACGGAGCCCAGCAGTAATGAAAATGGGTTTCATTAAACAGGAATCCTACTTATTTTCTCAAACCACTATGCTAATAATCTCCCTTAAGGCTTAAACACATACCAATATAACTAGTTTTTTTTTCCAGCTATTTTTTTCTAAAGAAGATTATTTCCTGGGGATAAAAATATCTCTGTTCAAAATCCAGGACTTTGTTGTTAAAAATGAAGATCTAAAGTATACAGAACTCTTTTTTTTGGCTCCAGAAGCGAATGGAGCTTGAAACTCCCACCTTTTAGTCATTCGGTTTGAAAATGACCACAAAAGAGATATGAAGAGCTAAAACATTTCCTCACTAAAGCATGAATTTTGCAGGCCCTTATAAATAAATCAAGATGAATATTAGAATACAGATATAGTTTATAGGCATATGAATATGGATAATAGAAATATAATTTTCCTCCTGGAACAACTGAGACGTGTATCAGGACAGACATTGTATCATATTGAAGGAATAGCAAGCCCACGGATACTCATTGTGTCTTTTTTAAAGAAAGCCACCCACACAAGACAGTGTCATCCTCACTTGACAAGCTGCTGGTGCAGATGCCATCTTGATTGGGGTGGAAATTCTTCGGCCTCTACACCCTCTATCTAATGCCTGTGGTTTCTAGTTGAGTATATAACTTCCTATTTATCTGCAGGCCTGTTTTGAAATCGTCCTCCATGGTAGTTATCCTGACATTCTGTACTGCAGCCTCAATCTCCCCCTTTTTTTTTCCCTTCCCCTGTCATGAAGTTAGTGATCATCAGCAAGAAGTCAATTTTGACTCGTTCACTCTCTGGAGCTTTTAGAGCTCTTTGCAAATACCAGGAGCATGACCCTGGAAATTTCTTTTCCCCCAGAAAAGGAAAAAGCTCCACTTGTCAATCAATCATCCTGAGCATAAATTCTTACAAAGGAACTTGGAGCGGCCCCTGTCTAAATCCATCAGGATGGAGGGGAGGTGGGGGAGAGGGGGTCAAGTTACTAAATAACTGTGATCAGCTTTAAAGTCTAGCTTCAGGGTTATTGCTTACATTGCCATTTGAACATAGCATAGATGCGCAAAAAAATGAAAGAACACCAACTCCTTTGTTACTGGGCAAGTATGAGGAGCAAGGCATTCTGATTAATGGAAATTCTGGTTAATTGAATGTTAACCTACTTATGGACAGAGCTTACTTAGGGCAGGGGTTTGGCTGAGGATCGCAGAAAGATGAATGTCTCTTTTCGGGTGTGCATAATTTAACAAGTCACCCCATACTGCTTTGTATCTTTCTCAGGACTTGTTTTGTTTTATAGTGAGTTGTCCATATATTTCTCTCACCCAGGAGGTTACAAGCAATTTTGGAGTAGAAGTGGTTTTTTTTTTTCCATCTTTGTAAAACCTGTAAAATATTTCACATTGTAGACATTCATTAAATATTGGCTGAGTTATATTGATTTTTTCCTCTCTAATATGCATTTAGATATATTGCTTTACCAATGACAAATGCCCACTATGTACATCAATGCCTTAAGTAGGAAAAAAGGCACGGAAAAAAAGGCATGAAGCTAGTATATACTTTGATGACTTCTATAAAACTTAAAAGCAAAACTTTTCCTTAAAACTTCACATGTTCATAAAATATGCCTGAAATCCTGATATATACATACACTCTCTCGCACACGCAATCTGTTTGAAATATATTTTACAAGAAATGTAAAAAGATAAAAGCAGATCATAGAACAAAGAAGGTCCAAGCAAATACTGGACACAGGATTTAAAGAGACGAAACGTGATTCAATAACAAATACTTACTCAATACCTCCTAGCTGTACAGTGATGTACTAGATATTCCGAGGATACAAAAATGAGGAAGCCAAATATGGGGCCCCTCCTTTGTTTTACACACTGTTCTAGCTCCACAAGTACACGGAGAATAACAAAAGATATTCCCAGCTCCTTGCCCTCAGAGCTAGAGAAAAGAACCCAACAATTAGCAATTAACATAGTAAGTGAAGTATCTAGTGGCCGGAAAGCGATACATACAATAGGCAAAGGAGAAACTGATCATAAGTGAGAGGGCTGGGCAGCCAGGTCAACAGGGAGATCAGACTTGGTTTCTTCCAGAAGGTAATATTTGAGCGAGGCCTTAAAAGAGAAGTTAGCCAAGCAGATATTTGGGGAAGAGCATTCCAGGCAAAAGGAATGGGCAGTGCCAACGGTGAGAGCACGCTTGGCAGGTTGAGGGTCAGGAGGCAGGTCAGGGTGTCTGGACAGCAGCGGGTGGTGAAAGCAGGAGAGGTTCGCAGGGTCGGGTGGCGTAGGGTCTCCCAGGCCCTTGCACATGAAAACTGAGTCCAGTGGAGATCCACAGCGGGGCTGTTAGCAGAGAAGCAATGTGATTGTGTTCCAGAACCTGGACTGGATCGCCGGCGGAAGAACCAAGCGTCACCCGCAGATCTTGGAGGATGGGAGGTTTATTTAACGCCTGGGGGCTCAGAGGAGAGTGGTCTCCAAAGGCCTGAGCCCCGAGCACAAACAAAGGGGGCAATTTATACACTTCTACCTCCACATCCTTGGCACTTTTGATGCCTGCGAGAAGCGGGGCAGGGAGAAGAACCCGGAAGAGCCCCGGGGCAAGGACTGGGACTCTCTCGCTGGCTCGGTCGGCCATCCTAGGACACAGATTTTCTTTATCAATCGGATGTACATTTCAGAAGGCTCACGCTAGCGGTCATGCTGAGGACAGGCTATAGAGGTGCTAGAAGCAGGGAGACATGGTCAGAGGCCGCTGTACGAACCAGGGGCAACATGAATACGTCTGATTCATTGTCTGCTTCTCCCATTCGACTGCAAGCTCTCTTAGCAAAGGCACATCTTGTCCAAGGTATCCTTTCCAACATAGGTTTTCCCACAAAGTAGGTGCTTAATGCATATATTTTGAGTGAATGGATGTAACGTTAGTAGATCACAGAAAATCACTGCAGTCCCTGCAAAAGGTTAGGATATAGTGCTCTAGGCATGCAGAGGAGAGTAAACTCATCTGTAACTCAGAAGGTTCCTAGTGGAGGAAACATTTCAATAAGACCGGTGGTGATGGTAGTACTAGTAGTAAGAACAGTAGCAGGTAGCATTTAGTGACAACACATTACATCCCAGGCTGAGTGCTAATGCTTTGCACGCATCAGCAACTGCGAAGACCAGAGAAGGGAATCCCCCGCACAGGACACGCGAAGTTCAGGATTTGAATAGGTGGCTGGCTAATTATTTTGCTTTGTTGAAAACCTTCTGCGGAACACATAATGGGAAATAAAGCTGGAAGGTTAGGTTGAGGCTAGATTGTGGAAGACCTAAAATTCACACATTATGCAGGTGTTTTGGATATTGCTCAGGTTTTTGAAGTTTACTTGTTTCTTCAGCTGGGAAGTGATAGGCTTAAAGCTGAGCTGGGGGATGATTAAAATAACTCCTAGATTACCTCTGAATCATTTAGTTAGAGAATAAAACTAGATGAGCAGTTGTTGCTCAGGTCAAAATTACAGCTTAACATTTGGAAGCACTGATGTGGAAAACAGAAAAATGACACACCCTGATATTTGCATGAGCCCATGCAGTTTGTGGAGCTCTTGCATATGCATTATCCCCCTTGATTGTCACAGCATCTCTGCTAGGTGGCATTGTTATCACATTTTACAAATGGCAATGATTTGTGCAAAAGTGATCGGTGCACAGTCTGGCTTGTAGTAGGTACTCAAGAAATGTTAGCTGAAGAGGAGAAATGAGGACGTACAGGCTTAGAAAGCCTAAGCATATTGCCCAAGGTCGTAGAGCTGCAAATAAATGACAGAGCCAAAACTTCAAGCCAGTTTGCCTGAGTCTAATTCTCTTTGCTCCCACCCTAACTGCTTCTCTGCCACCTACCAGAGAGCCTCAGGAGTTCTTGGAAAATGACAGGTAGAGGAATGTAACATAATATACCTAGTTAGCTAACCTAACGCAAATCCCCATACGGAGAATGTTATTTAGTATTTAATATAACATTTTATTTTGGGCGCCTGGGTGGCTCAGTTGGTTGGGCGACTGCCTTCGGCTCAGGTCATGATCCTGGAGTCCCGGGATCGAGTCCCGCATCGGGCTCCCTGCTCGGCAGGGAGTCTGCTTCTCCCTCTCCCACTCCCCATTTGTGTTCCCTCTCTCGCTGTGTCTTTCTCTGTCAAATAAATAAATAAAATCTTTAAAAAATATATATATATATAAAAATTTTTATTTTTAGGGTTTCAGACATAAACATATACATTTATATTATATATATGCTTTTGTATGTTATATTTTTATATGTTAGTATATTTGCATGTACATATGCATGTGTATATATATAGGTGTATACATGTATATATATGTGTGTGTATATATATATATATAGGTATATATATATGTAAAATATTAGTTTGCTAGGGTTGTCATAACAAAATACTGTAGACTGGGTAGCTTAAACATTTATTTTCTCACAGTTCTGGAAGCCAGAGGTCCAAGACTAAGGTGTTGGCAGGTTTAATTTCTACCGAGGCCTCTCTCCTTAGCTTGCAGGCAACTGTCTTTTCTCTGGGTCCTCACATGGTCTTTTCTTTGTCTGTTTGCATTCTTTGTGTCTCTTTGCATGTCCAAATTCTCTTTTCTTATAGGGAAACCAGTTACATTGGATTAGGACCAATCTTAATGATCTCATTTTGACTTAATCACCTCTTTCAGAGGACCTGTCTCCAGATACAGTCACATTCCGAGATTCTGGAGGTTAGAACTCCAACACATGAATTAGGAGGGGCTATAATTCAGGCCATGACATATTTATTATTATTGATTTATTTATTATTGATTTATTGTTTGCTCACAAGCCTTTTAGAAGTAGTGATGTCTCTGATCTCGTCTTTCAAATTTCCAAAATGTGGTATTCGTTCATTAAACATTTCCTGCGGAAAATTAAGGCCCTTGGCACAGTGACATGGTCACAGTGTGGTTTATCAGTGGACATGGTGTGGGCTTTGGACCCCTGTAACCTTGGCTTTAATTCCAATTCCATTGCCCTTTTTTAACCTGTGTGGCCCTGGGCTAGTTACTTAACCTTAGTTTCTTCATCCGTAAATTGTGCGTAAGAGGGCCTTCTTAGCCGGTTTGGGTGAAGATTAAAAATAATTTATGTAAACATGTCTAGCACAGGGCCTGCCTAGAGCATAGGAGCTCAGTAAACGTTAGCTCCTTGGTCCATCACCGCCCTGCGGAAGCTCACAGGGCCGTGCTCTCTCAGACAGAGGGAGACATGCACACAGATAATTCCATTGGAACTTGATATGTGCAATGAGGGCTATATATACCAAAAGACTGAGTGTGCTTGAATGTTTTTGGTATTCGCTTAACCAGGATATTTCTGTAGTAAAAACAATAGGCACCTAGTTCACAATTCTGTTGAACTATCACTAGCTAAGCTAAAAAAAATTTTTTTTTTTAATAAAAAAAAGTTACGTTATATCCAAACTATCAGGGTAAAGAAACAAATTGAATGATTGTGAGCCCAGTTTATCCCACTGCAGTGGGCAGCCTCACAAACTTCCCTCAGTGATCCTCACCTCTTGGTGTTTTCAGCCTGGTGTAATTCCCGCCTCCTTCGAATGGGGGCAGAATGCAGCGCTCCCCTCCTTATGAACATAACACGGCGAAAGTGGTGGCATGGGGCCTCTGAGCTGGAGGTACAAAAAGATTGTGGCTTTTGTCTTGACTAAACCCTGGGGTGTCTCTCCTCTTCACTCTCATCTCCCTCCCTCTGTTCTCTCTTTCTGTCATGGCCAGTTACCAGGTAGGCAGGACACCCAGGCAGCCTGTGGAGACGCCCAAAGCAGTGAGCTGATGTGGAAGCCAGTCTCCTACATTCTGTTGGCAGCCACAACGAGCAGGATCGGACGCAGCTTCTCCACTGCCAGTTGAATCTTGACATGACTGAAGCCCTAGCCAAGGGCCTGACTGCACCTTGAGCCAGAGGCACTCAGTTACACCACACCCTGATTCCCAACACATAAGAACTCTGAGATCAAAAACGGTGGCTGATTTAAGGTGCTAGGTTTGGGGCCACACAGCAATAGATAAGTACAACTCCCAACTTGGAACATTGTGTGTTTTTCTAAGCAGAGAGATATTTGCACTTCATCCAACTTGAATAGTTTAACGATATAAAGGAAACCTACATTTTATTTCTTTACTAGGCCCTTTGCACTCAGCATCCTATATATATATATATATATATATATATATATATGCCATTAAAAAAAGATGAGGAAATCTAATCAAAGGAAAACTTTATATTAATTTTTCTTTTTACTTAGTAGGGTCATTGGGTGAAATATTATTAGACCTAATAGAAGAAAAAATAAGCAAAGATACTTTATTTTTACTCACTAGCAAAAGAGTCAGGCATGGGGGCACCCGGGTGGCGCAGTGGGTTAGCAGTCTGACTCTTGGTTTCGGCTCAGCTCATGATCTCAGGGTCGTGAGATCCCAGGTTGCGCTCAGCGCAGAGTCTGCTTGAGATTCTCTCTCTCCCTCTGACCCTCTCCCCTTCACTCTTTCTCTCTCAAATAAAGAAATAAATCTAAAAAAAAAAAGGCAGGTATGGCATGGAATTGCTAAAGAAACATTTTGAGTACCACATAAATAAATCACAACGCACTTTAGCATCAGGGCTCACAAATGGGATCTGTGCACGGAACTCTGCTTAGATTAGAAAGGTGTTGGAAGAAAGCATAGCAATGGGATCTCAAGAAAAGAAGGAACTGTATAACTGAAAGCCAACATATTTAATATTTACTAGATAAAAATGCAAATAGTTCATCATCCACCTTTTTAAAAGATAGGTGCAAAATACATAATAGCATTGACAAGTTCTATCTATAGGGCACTTTCGTGTCTGTTCTTCATATCTTTCCTATTTGTTCTATGCTGTCTTATAGTTCGGTTATGAAATAGGTCAGATTAAATGTTTTTTGCCCCATTTTACGGATGAAAAATAGAGATATGATTCCATCACCTGGGGGATGTAGATTGACTAAACCATCTTTCATTTCAACAATTTGAAAATTTTAGTTTATATGTCATGAGACAGGTATCTATCTATCATCTGTCTATATCTATCTATAATCATCTATTCATCTATCCATCCATCCATCTATCCACCCACTCACCCATCTCTCTTCTGTACTTTTCTAAAAGTCAGCTATCTGACAATTGCAACCTTCTGAAAGACAGTCATAAGCCTGGAGATAGGCCAAATGTTCTCGGCAGTGGCTAAAATATCTGCCAAAGACACATGCACTAAACCCTAGGCTCTGAAATGGTAATACTTAATTTAAGAGTTTTTCAGACTTTCTATGCAGAACCCATGGGCACTTATTTTAAAACACAATGCTAACAAGTTTGGTTTTGCTCATTTGTTTGTTTCTAAAACTAGAGCAAACTGAGTGAGGAGACCGAGAAATGGGAATGAGAAAGCCTGGCACTTGGACAGAATTATGTGACAGCAAGGAGGGATAAAGAAGAAATTAAAAAGCAACCATAAAATCAGAAAAAGCAGTTTGGGACATTTTTGAAGTTATGATAAACATTGTGACTCTTTTCAAAGTGCTCTGCAATAATAAATGCTCATCATTATCAAACCTTCAAATCATTAAAATGTCAAATGTTTAAGGAGACAAACTCACTGTAGCTGGCATATTTTGAGCATTTACTTTGTAGCAAAAACCATGCTAGGTGCTTTACATACATTATCTCTAATCCTCTCAACCCTCAAGGTTTTGGAATTAGAAAAATGAGACTTCCAGCATTTAAGCCATTTCCTTAAGGTTATTCAGACAAGTGCTAGTAAGTGTGGCAGGATTCAAACTTAGATTTCTCTGATTGAAAACCCTCCACGATTCTACACAACCTGAAAGATGCCGATCAAAAACTGTTTAAAAATTTTTTAAAGAAGTATCTTAATGCCTAAGGGTATATAGTTGGCTAATCTGGAAACTGAGTCAATCTTGTTCTATCCATAATTCCCCCAAAGTATCACAAAAGTGAAATGTTGATTTTTGTGTAATTTTTGGTGGGAAGAGGAGTAGAGTTTCTGCTCGACATGAGCAGGGTATTTTTTTTTTTTTTAAATCAGACTTGTAAAGCAGCAGAACAGGCTGCTTTGTGAGGTAGTGGGTTTCCCATCTCTGAGAATATTGTAGCCGTCACTAACATTTTCCAGGGATGCTGAAGTTGTTATTTCTATACAGAGAAGGAAATAGATAGCTAAAGACCTGCCTCATTCCTAAGAATCCATGTCTCAAAAATCCTATTTCATCCTAATATGCAGTATTTCTAACAACTCATAAATGGGGAAGAAAGATTTGCTACTAGATGAATTATCATTCTTTAGAGCACAAAAATAGTGAGTTCAACCCTCTTGGCAGTTGCATTTAGCTAACCAATTTTTTGTGTCTTTAATTCTTTGGTGTCAAATGGATGACTGCATGTTCAATGCTTAATTACCGAATCTTCATCATCCCCAAATACTTCTGTGCTTAATATTTATTAAAACCCTTTTTTCAGCGAGACAAACCTCATCTACCATCTGAAATCTAATTTTCTTGACATTTTGTAGATAGTCGTTATGAACTAATAATATACAGTGCTGTTTTAAATCATCATTCCTTATGTTATACTATGAAATTAATTTTTCCCTTTTGATTTTTAATACATTTCTCTTGTTCTACTCAAAGAATGGTAGGGTGCCCTCTTAGTGATAATTTTGACCAGTCATTTTAAATTGCTATTCAAAACAGACTGACTGAGTAGTGTTTCACATGAGCATTTTTATTAAATTTCCCATGATGTTACTTAGGATTAAAGAAATAACTACCGTGGCAAAAAAAAAAAAAGAAAAAGAAAATAAAGCCAAAGGACTATATAATCAAACATTTTATAGCTTACTCAGAACAGATGAAATAAACCTAAATCAGCTTATGTAAGTAAAGATAAATATTTGTAAGATGAGTTTCATTGATTAATACATTTGGCCATTCATTTCAGGCTTGGCTTATCTATTAGGCTCAGTAGGCAGAGCGTGTGGGATCCACAATATTCTCAGGAGCACACAAACATGTTTTCGTTTAAAGTCAAAAGAAGAAAAAAAAAGAACTTTTGGGTAAAAGGAAATGTTTTAATAGATAATATTAATATATTCATCTTTATACCAATGTGATTATAAAATAGAATTAAAAAAAAAAAAAAGCTTTAAAAGTGGAAAAAGTGGCCCAAGAAAGTGAAAGGGCGCAGGGCCCATGCAAGATATGATGTGGTCCAGATTCACTCATTCCAACAGGATTTACTGAGCTCCCTGCTACTTGTCAGGGACCCCACTAGAGCTGATATATGTGTGGGGTGGGGAGGAAGTGGGGTGAAAGGGTAGCTTGGATAAAATGAAGAGGACCCAGCTTTTGTCCTCAAGGGACACGTGAATTCCTAATGAGTGAAGAAAGTATATGAATCTCTCTCTCTCCCTCTCCTTCTGCCCACCCCCACCTCAAGTGGGTGCTCTCGCTCTCAAAAAAAAAAAAAAGTTATGTGAATGGATCATCACAATACAATGTGATAAGTGGGTTTATAGACAGACAAAGTACAAGGGAAGTACTGAGAAGGCAGTAGCCAGCTCTGCCTGGTGGCCATGGTGGAGGGCAGAGTTCATACAGCACATGGTAGTTACACTGAGCCTTAAGAAGTGAGATGGATTAATAAGGGGGAGACTGAAGGGGCTATGTTCCTGGCAAATGGATGGCATATGCAAAGGCCTTGGAGCATGATAGGCCCTGGTATTTTCTAGAAATTACAGATAGTACATTACACCTGCACAGAGTATACGCAGGTACCCAGGGGGTGTAGAAAAGGTAGGCAGGGCCTGAGAGAGGGTGAGAATAGAAACGGGGAAAGAGCAAGAGCAAGGCCGGCCTCGGCCACCTGATCTACTGGAAGGAGGGAGTTCTGGAGCATTAATCACTCCACAAGAGCTGTCCAGCAAGAGGCCGGACAAGCCTTTCCCACCTCCTTGCTCAAAGTAAGTCATTGTGGGCTGCCCCAGGGCCAGGGGTGGGGGGTGGGGGTGGGGGTGGGATGCTGAGACCAAGAGGCGTTATGTGAGTGTAGTTTCCTTGGAGAGGAGGCTCTTGTCGGCAAGGACAATTCTCGAATTTGGGAGGTGGGGCGTTGTGAATCACCTTACACAGGAATCCACTCCATAAAGGGAATCTGGGCAGAGCACCAATACCACCTAGCACCATTCTCACCTGAGGGACAAAAATCGCCAACAAATAAAATCAACCTAAGAAAACAAAACAAAGAGTCCACATGATAGAGCCAAAGAACCGATCTTCTCCATCTGAGGTCTGGCCTCTTCTGGTTAGATCATAAATTTTCTCAAGTTATTCCCACACAGCTTTACCTGCCCTGATGTCCATATTGACCTTTGGTCTCATAAAAACAGATTTAATGTACAAACAAATTATTCAATTCTTCTAATGGAGTGGCTTGCTATCTCAGAGGAACGCAATCACCGCTGGAAAAAAATGCCATAGATCATCAGAAATGAGATCATTTCCAAGGTTTTGAAGAATAGATACTGCAGTTTTTTTTATCCTGCCTCCAAATAGCTACAGTGACTAAGGAAAGTCCCAAGCCCTCAAATTAATCCTCTCCACATCCCCCAGAAAAAAACACCAAATAATTTGCCCTACAGAGAACAACAACAACAAAAAACATAAAAACAAACAAAAAAGCAAACAAAAACAAAACAATAATAAAAACCCAACTAAGGCCCATATAAATGGAGATTTTTCTTAAAGATCTCATCTGGCATAAAAATGTCTGTTGGGTGCGGAGGCACAGCTCTGAAGTCAAAACACAATCTGCCCAGCAGTGTGGGGTCTGGCCGTGTGTGGCCATTCCTAAAGATACCCTCCCTTGGAACCTGGAAAGTAATTTTGCTAGTGCTAATCTTAGTTTGAGCCTGGCAATTCGGATTCCATCAGGTCTCTGCTACTGCAAATGGCTTCCGCGTACTCATTCCCATCATTCTCAAAAAAGGAAGTCCACGTTTTACTCAAGCCCTGGGCACCTCCGTTTACTCTGGTAAATCTGCATTGCCTCCAATGGAGTGTGTGGCTCTGCATCTGACTTTGGGATTTTAGTAACCAATGGGGCTTTTTGCTTCCAAAAGCTTAGCCCAGTGACGCCAAGCAGCTAGGAAACCGCCTAGACCCATGATGCAGTTTCTTTCTCTATGGTCACCTTTACCTGTTGCTCCTGGGTTGATTCATTAGCTTTTTTTATTTTGTATACCTTTCACACTGTGAGATTTAGAATAATTCAGCATTCTGTTGGAAAGATAGAGGGAGAAGTTCTCACAGATTTACTTGAGCACCCTGAAGCTTAGCTGGGGTCCCAGCCCCTCTGTTATTTCCTTTATCAGCCCCCACTCAGACCAGATGCCAGGCAATCCTTGTGGTTTTGCACACAAGGTTATGAAGATAAATTTGGAGAAAATAATTAATAGTAATAATTTCTAAGAAAACTAGGGTCAAATCTGCCATAATGTCTACTTTTCGCTGGCATTTATACCAGCTACATTTTATTTAAAATACGACAAACTCTTAATGCATTTGGCATAGAAAGGAAAACCAATTCACAGATGAACATTCAAAAATGTTTCTCTGAAAAACCATTTTATCAAGCAACCTCCGTAATTACAATTCTTTAACCCTCAGATTGTGTTAGAAGTCATGAGAAATTAAATAAGCAGTCAAAATGTATACCAGACCCTCAAAACTTTCCTAGCTTTTACTTGGCTTTGCACAATTTTTAAATTAAAAAAAAGAATAATTTAAAGTGGGTGAATTTTTCTATGACCTATTACCAATAATAAATTGATAACAAATAACAAATTTATTTTTAACAATAATAAACCATAAATATTACCAATCATATTACCAAAATAAATGAGCTTGGGAAAGCAAACTATTTTGATAGGAAGTTAATACTGATCTTGTATGTGGTATATTTGAAGTGACGTGGGGCATCCAAGTGGGGACTCCATTCGGAACTATGAGGAGCTGATGAGAAATAAGACGTGATGAAAAATCTGGGAGTCATTACCATCTTTTGTACCTGTGGATCTCTCATAAACACCATGGATTTACTCCTTCCCATTCACCTGTATTTAAGAGAAAGACTGTGTTAGGGATCTAGAGGTTGCACAGGAGGTACCCAGTGAAGACAGGCCTGTCTGGACCATTGAATGACAGCCCCCATCAGTACATCCTTGAGGGCCAGGGGACCGCAGCCAAGTGACTCCTGCAAGCCCCACTCTATATGCTAATGCTTTTAATGGGTTTGTCCTGATGAGAATTCAGAAGTTAGAAATAGGCCAATTTTCATTCCCACTCAACTGATAAGGGGTGGTCAGTGAGATACTTTAAGCCCCAGGAGATTATGGGTTTTGGCTTCGCTGCCCACGTGTCTAAAGGGGGCCACAATTTCTGATAATTTCTTCTCCTGGAGAAAGGGAATAGGGAAACTGTTAGTCTGGACCTAATTCTGAACCACAATGGGGAATTGGTTGATGAAGTGGAAGTGATTGAAACTGAGGGGGACAGTGTCCATGGCGTGTCTTCCTGAAGCAACAACCACGAGTGAAGGAGGGCTGGCCTTGGTGGATGTGTTCCCTCGACCTCAGGAGACTGGCATCTTTAAAGGAGAAGAGGACACATAGGCCTCGTTCCACAGCCAAATTTTGAAAGGGAAGGAATTTTAAGAGAGCTGGAAAACATTCAAGAATAGGTTGCTAACTATGCAGTTTCTATCTATTTCTTCCCTCAGCTTTATTGAGGTATAATTGACCAATAAAACCATAAGCTATGTAAAGTGGACAGTGGGATGATTTGATGCATGTATACATTGTAAAAGGGTTTCCCCCATCAGGTTACTTAACATCTGTCACCATCACAAATTTACCCTTTTCCCTCCTCTTTTTTTGATGAGAACATTTAAGTTCTATTCTCTTAGAAAATTTCAATTACATAACATGGTATTTTCAACTGTAGTCACCATGTTAGACCCTCAGACCTTATTCATCTCTCTGAAAGTTTATACCAGCTTCTCCCTGTTTCCCCCACCATCCAGACCTTGGCAACCACTTTTCTACTCTGTTTCTATGAGTTCAACTTTTGTTGTTTTAGATTCCACATATAAGTGATACCATGCAGTATTTGTTTTTTCTCTGCCTGGCTTATTTCACTTAGCAAAATGCCCTCCAGATTCATCCATGTTGTCATAAATGACAGGTAATAAAAAAAAAAAAGAAATGACAGGTAATATTTCATTATGTATGTGTATACACACACACACACACACATATATATATGTATATATACATATAACTATATGTGTATATCTCACATTCTCTTTATCCGTTCATCTGTCGACTGCTACTTGGGTTCTTTCCATACCTTGGCCATTGTGGATAAAAACTATGCAGTTTCAAATGATCTTAGAGTATTTAAAAAAAAGGAAGACTTTATTAATCAGAGAACAGAAAATTTCTGAGAAGCCCAAATTTTCGCGTACCAGCTTTTAATAAAAGAGGCATAGTTTATCCAAATAAATGAAACTTTGGTTCTCAGGATACTAAGGTTTGTTTAGTTAGACTGAGCCTTCTGAATTATTTATTCTACTCTTGTTATTTCACTTGCAGAAGACTGAGCCCAATGCTGCCCCACGAGTGGTTCAGGTCAGTTTCTCATTGACACACCATGACTGCAACCCGATTTTTGTGATTCTTAGTCCAGGCCTCTCTCTATCACATGTGGGTTTCCAAACTATGTGAGAATTCTAAGGGATACGAAAGCTTTGCTGGAGTGAAAGGGCCCCTGGGTGAGCAGATACTCCTATTGGCTCCCACTCCCTGCCTCTCCAAGTCCTGCTTTCAACAAAAGAGTTTACTCTCCTTTCTGTTTCATAAATATCTAACAAGGTATGATTTAATCTTTAAAGGCAGTTCTTCTAAAATCTTTGAAAACCTGTACAACCCCCAGGTCATTTCATTGGTTATGATTCCAAAAATGAAATATGGAACCGGATCCTGTGTGTTCGAACAATGATTAGGATGGAGCCTCAAATAAATGTATGTTTAAAAAATTAAGTGCAAATATTATTTTACAAAAAGCTAGGACATATAAGCAAAGAGGAGAGAGGGAGCTGGATCTATAAGAAACCTCCAGAAGCTTGGAGCTAGGAATTGATTGGAGTTTCTAAAAATGGCAGTGAAATGCATTTCTTAAAATTATATTTGGAAGATGATGATCAAGGACCACAGCTTTGCTAAATTTTGTTTTGTTTTGTTTTGACTCGATTCTGATAACTGGAGTTAATCTCCCTAGAATCTCTACCACATGTCTAGGCATCTAATTATAATCACAAATTAAAAATATTTTAAAAGTATTTAACCACAATGTACCCTAAATATAATGGATTATAATCTGGCAGCCATTTAGCAAAACCCTTTTGAAAAATAAGATTCAGCTTTCCATAACCGTGGTCAAGCATTTGGCTAGAAAACGTACGAAGCTCGGCACGTTTCCTCAGTGCTCCAGGTTCTCTCCTTCGCCTTCCTCTACCTTCCCTGGTTTATCTTGTATGCGGGGCTAATGGACTTCGTGATGGCCTTTCAGATTTGGGACTGCTGCGGCCTGCTCATGGTGAGCCGCCGCCTGTTTGAGTTTCCTTTTGTTCCTGCTGCAGAGAATTCTTCCAGGGCACGTTGTGGCCAGCCAGCTTGTTTTCTGCTGAATCTGCTTTGCGCAGAGGTTGGATCACGTCAAGTCCTTGTGTTACCTGGCTGCCTCCAAACTTCTTGCTCAGCACCTCCTGAACCTGCTCATGTTTATTTAGAAAATAATTAGGTTCCACCAAAGAGAAAAGATTGTCATCTGCGACATTGGCCAGAGGAATCTTCACGGAAAAGAGGGCTGGATTCCTGCCTCAGAAAGAAAAGGTGCATGGGCCCTCCAGGGCATCTGTGGCTGGGCATCCGAGCCAGTGTGTTCCATGTCATTTTTTCCAAGATTGTCATTCTGCCCTTTGCTCTCAAGTGGTTCCTAATGTACTCGGAGGCTTGCCTTGTGGCATCCGTGGATGCACGGTGCGCTTTTCCTGCTTTTGTGTATTTCGCTCCCCTGGCTCTGACTCTGCCCATGACCTCATTAATTTGACTCCCAGCTTTCTCCTCTGAAATGTTTAAATTCATGCAGCGCATGACCCTAACCTGATCTAATATCTGCAGCCTCATCACCCTATGCTCTGGCCACACTGAACTAACAACTGATCACTAAACCTACTAGACCTTGAAGTAATTGTGCATCCTTGAGTGCTTTTTCCTTCCCTCGAATACCCTGCTCCCTGCTCTGCCGGGCAGACTCTTAGACTGCTGCCAAGACCCTGTTCAAATGTCTCTCCCTTTGTGAAGCCTTTCTGAGTCCCTTGGGCAGCACCCTTTCCCATTTTGACCTGTCACAACGTTGGACACCTTTCTTCCGTTTGTTTATTCAGTCACTGACTCAACAGGTTTTATCAATCACCTGCGGTGTGCCGACAACTCTAAGGCACTGGAGATGGAGTGGCGAATAAGGCAGATATGTTCTCCAAGAGCAATGACGACCGGAGGCACGGATGATTTTAAAAGTATCAACAATTAAGTGAGTGTGAAGAAGTATATCGCATATGGGAACATCTCTCAGAAGGGCAATGTGATTTGGGGCTTTGAGAAGGCCTCCTTTAAGAACGAATGTTCAAGCGGAGAGTTGAACCCCCGCCGTAGGAAGAACAGCGTGTGCACCTAGGTACCGTCACACGTAGTACCTGCCGGTCACGCCATTAACGCTCGTGCAACAGATGAAGGATGGAGTTTGCTATATACCCACAGTGGCAGTTTGGGGACTTTCTTCGAGTTGAATTTCTACCAACTCATTTTTAACAGTTTAAGGGCTCCATAATATTGAGATAAGCTGTATGTATGTTTATGTGTATATATGCATATTCAGAAAGAATTTAATTAATCTACAAACAAGGATGCCACATGACCTTGAAAACTGTTTGCCACATGTTAGGCTAGCTGAAAGAACCTACAACCCATGGAAACTGGGTTTGTAGCAGACACTGCTAAATCCAGATCCTCATTCCACCCTGAAGGACAGACTCTCCCCCAGCTTCTGGGAAATCTGCTCGTGGAAGGCCTCAGGGACCAGCCCTGTCTGTGCAGTGTCCTTGGCTGCAGAGAGCAGGCTCACTCGGGGTCACCCCTCCGCCTTAGCATCCTACAATTGGTCTATGATGGGAAGCAGGGGTATAAAGGCCCAGCCCCCTCATCCCAACTAAGTTTAACTCTGAAGGGACCATCTGAGGGCCAGAGCTCCTCATTTATTTGGTTGACTGCCTCGTTTCCCCTTCTGCTCAATCTGGCTTCCTTCTCTTCTGTCATAGGTGATGATATCCCAACAGCATTCCCTAATAAACTTCTTGGACACTAGTCTTTATCTCAAAGGCAGCTTCCCAGAGAAACTGGCAGCAGGCTCAGGGGGCCCAATAAATAGCATCTTTCTTGCCTGCGTGAATTCTGAGCATATCCAAAAATAAGACAAAGAATAAAAGAGATTGGAAACCGAGATATGTTATTTTATTTTATTTTTTTTAAAGATTTTATTTATTTATTTGACAGAGAGAGCGAGAGAGCACAAGCAGGGAGAACAGTAGAGGGAGAGGGAGAAGCAGGCTCCCCGCCAAACAGGGAGCCCGATGCAGGGCTCGATCCCAGGACCCTGAGATCATGACCTGAGCCGAAGGCAGACGCTTAACAACTGAGCGACGCAGGCGCCCCGAGATATCGTTATTACTGATAAAACTGATGTTGAAAAATGTGACATATAACCGTGGGCTATACTGCCTCATCCTGAATAAGAGATTTAGGCCCATTTTACTTCCCTAACTGCACAAGGCAGGGCGAGACGGATCCCACACAGACAGAGCCTGCTCCTGTAAATGCACAGCAAGGAGGCGCATTGAGAGGAAAGGAAGGGGCAGGACGACGCATGCTCAGATCCTGCCCCTTGCTTGCCCTTGGAGAGGAGTGAGGTGTGCAGAAAGAGCCAGAATGGTTACCCTAGTGGCATCCCCTTCCCGTGAGAGGAACCCCAGGAGGGCAGCAGCTCCCCAGCCCTCTCTGCCCATAGTACAACCAGAGAGCCAAGCTCCTGGTTTCAGTAGCAGGAGAGGCCAGAGTTCTCGGGTGCCTGGGAGACCCTCACTATAGGGCAGCAGATGTGCTTTTGACATTTGCCTTTGTTGTTGTTGTTCAAAAGAAATGGGGGAATTACCTGTTGCACTCTTAGGAATGGAAAGCACAAAGCCCAAGAGAATTTTCAATGCCAAGTCCAAGGCTCCAGGATGAATTCCTTTGCAGCTTGTTCTGAGCTGGACTGCTCCTGTGTCCATTTTGATAGGAACTATTTTCAGCAGAGAACTGACATACATGAACACATGTTCACACAAGTAAAAAAAAAAAGTGCTTATTTTATGTAGATATCAATATACAATGGAAATATGTATGGAAAAAGAGAAAGAAATAAGAAAGACTAGATTCTATTTTTTCTCCTAGATTTAGATTTAAAATAAAATAATAAATTTTATTTTTTTATACTTTATTATAAAAATAATAATATTAAAGGAAATTTTAGGAGAAAACAATTGTGTTTTACTAAAATTTTTATCACTGCAACATGTTTTGCATTTTCATCATGTTTTGTCCATAAATATTAGTATTTTTGCATACACACAATTTGGAACATTTTCCGTTTTGCTGCTTGGTCTTTTTAATGATCACTTTCAATACTACATTAGTATTCCATCTCGTTAATTTACTATAATTTATTTAACTATTTCCTTCCTGCTGGATATTTAAAGTGTTTTGAAATTTTGCAATGATAAATATCTCTGCTTTTAAAATTAGCAGACACAAATATAATGCAACAAGTAATTTTAAAATCTACTCCCTTCCATTATTTTACAAATGCACAAGCCATAAATACATCTGAAATCTTAGAATAATGAAGTTTTGAACTCTACTTTGAAAGAGGGGAGAAGCACCTGCTCCTCCTTACACTTAGAACTCTCTAGACCGTGCTGTTGAGAATGTGGACTCCTTTGTGGCGGCGACCGTATTGTGACACTTTATATCTGGAAGGCTTGGTGGAGTGTCACCTGCATAGTAGGCATTCACGAAATGTTGCTGCATAACATAATTTAATAATAATAGTAATAATAATAATAACGAAAAAGAATATTGGGAGAGGGGAGCAATGACACACAAATCTAGATGGCCCTGGAGGCAAATTTTCTTCCTTGTTAGGTAGCTTAACAGAGAGCTGCCTCGGCTTGATCAGAGAAAAGGCATTTGGTTGTTGTGGTCCTGCCAGGCAAAGCTGTTCCCAGGGACCTCAGAATAAAGACCTTGACCTTTGGTCCATACACTTCTTAGCAATGTTTCTGAGCCTGGAGATCCTTCCCTACCTTTCTTAGAGGTCTTACTTAGAGAAGCTTTGTGTTCTTTAGCTCTTCCTAGGCTAACCTGTAAATATGTGCCATGGTGTGGGGCAAAGCTTGTTCTGTCTTGCTCTTCTCCTGGGAACAGCTGTTCTCCTGGGAGCAAGTCCAGCCTGCTGGCTGAGGCAGGCCCTGCTTCACTGAAACCTTGTTGTCTTCATACAAACATATTTATGGACTAGACATGGATTCAGGGGACAGTGTGCACTCTGCTGCTTATCTGCTTCTAAGTGTTTTACAAATAAACCCCTTATTATCTGTGCACCGTATGACATTGGAGACCCCCTTGCATAACAGGGAGAGAGAAATAAAGGCATAGAAGAGAAATAGTTAAGCATTAGCATTAGAGATAGGTTCAGATAAAAATCAGATCCAGAGACAAAAAAGAAAAACCAACAAACCCAACAAAATCACGGAAAGGAGAAAGATAATCATACAAAGATACTAAAATTAGTGAGAGTTAAAGTTTCACCGAAGGTGAAAGCAAGACTTGGGGTGTGGTATTTGTGCAAAGGTGGACAATCGGACCAATAAAATGGAATAAAGAATGTGGAAACATACCCACACAACATACGGCTCTACAACCAAGTGGCCGTTGCTATTTGGTAGAGGAAGGATGGACCTATTAGTAAAGGGTGCAATGAGATATCAATATGGAAAAATAATCTATGTGAGATGGATAGACCTAAATGTGAAAGATAAAGCAATAAAGTTTCTAGAAGTTTCTAGAAGAAAACGCAGGCGAATCTCACGACCTCAGAATAGGCCCTCATTTCTTAAAGAGGATGCAAACTCACTAACTATAAAATGAAAGATTGATACATGGAACTTCAATAAAATGTAAGACTTCTTTTAATCAAAAACACATTAAGAAAGTGAAAATGCAAGTCACAAAGAGAAGAAATTGACAATACATACACTCAGCTAGAACTTGTATCCATGATACATTATAAATTACTACAAATTCAATTTAAAAACAGGGACAGACAACCCAATGAAGGGTTGGGCAAAAAAATTAAATAGGCACTTCACAAATGAGACTATCAGAAAGGTCAACAGGGCTATTAAACCTTGTGCAATATCATCTGGAAAATACAAATCAAAACTACATTGAGATACCACTACTTGCCATGATCGGTACAGTTAAACAGACTGATGATACCAAGTGTTGACAAGGATGTGGTGCAACTGGAACATTCATTTTCTAATGGGAATGTAAATTAGTACAACCACTTAGGAAAATTGCTTGGCAATATATTTTGAGACGAAAGCTACATCTATTTCATGACTCAACAATCCCAGTCTTCATTAAATGCCCAAAGACTCTCTGGGCTATATGGGACATGTACTATCATGCACTATGCTGTTCATAGCAGCTCTGTCATGCTCATATCCTCCTCCTCCTCCTCATCAAAACAACAACCAACCCCAAAGTCTGTCAACAATTGAATGGATAAACTGCAGTATATTCATACAACATAATACTACATAGCAATCAAAATATGCACAATTGCTACCTGCAATACCATGAATAAGTAACGCGGATACAACGTTGAGTGAAAGAAGCCAGATACAAAAGAATACGTACCGTATATCATTTACCTGAAGTTCTAGAACAGGCAAGACTAACTTAACGGTGACAGAAATCAGAATGGTGATTATCTATGGGCGTGGAATATTGACTGTGAAAGGGCATGAGGGAGACTTTGGTGATGCGGGAAATGTTCCAGATGTTCATCTTACATAATGTATAAGTAAACATTTATTGCCCTGCTACTTAAGATTTTTGTATTTACTGTATATATGTTATACCTCAACAATATCAAAAGTTGTAGGTTTTTCTTAATCTCATATTATAAATGTTCACTAATGAGGAACACCAAAGATGAAAATTGCCTGCCTTGTTCTGATCCCCATCTAAAGATATCACTGCAGTATATAGCAGCTACCTGGGTGCTCAGGTGAAGTGGCAGGTGATTCAGGGAGGTTAACTTGTGGCTTAGTCAAAAACTTGACTGTGCCTCTAACGAAATACTAATCCAGACCAGATCACTCTCATTGGCTAGAGTCCCAACAAATCCAGAGGGTGGGGTGTTACTGGGTATATGATTTTAGTTAACGTCTGACTCTTACCTCTTCTCCCTCTATCATTAGGACCATGCCGTCTGCTCACCTTTGCCAGATTACTGCTACCTCCAGCTCCAGCTCCAAGTTCACAAATTCAACCGATTGCTCCACTGATAGACTCCTCAGTGAATTTCACATACCGTCTTTCTTCCAGCCCCCCGTGCGGTACTAGTGTTGTATTCTATTCTCTTAACATTGTTTAACCATCTGTTAACCCAGCCTTCTGCCCAAGGGGATTTGTGGGGCAGAATGATTTCAAGTTTCTGCCGAAGTGCTTTACAGTTGGGGATAGTCCATTAATTGTTGATTTTGTTTGTATTCAGCATTCTGCTTCTATCTGTGGTTTTAATTGATGTGAACATGCCCAGGGGCTTGCGCTGGACCCAGCTGTATAAATAAATAAATAAATAAATAAATAAATAAATAAATAAATAAATAGACAAACAAACCAATAAAAAAATGAAGTAAATCTCCTCTGGAATAAATAGATACCACAGCTTTCTCAATCTTTTTTTTTTTTTTTTTTCCAACAGTGCTTGTAAATGTGCCCTGGGGCTTATATGTGAGAAATGTATCCAAAGTTTAAAGACATAAATAATAAGCATCCACAGCTAAAGATGCAATCACATAACCTTCTACACACATTCCTCATAGCATGGACGCCATGGGGAGATTTGGAACATTTCCTTTCACCTCGTTTCATTCGCCCCTTTATTTCAGATCGTTCTGAGATCGCCATTTCCTCTGATAGTATCTTTCGCAGGTAAAACAAAAGCAAAACAAAACGAACAGGCAAAAAGTTAAAGGAAACAAAATCGCAGTGGAGTGGTCCTATCCACGGGGCAAGGGAGAATTCATAAGAACTGATTTTTTTCTCTACCAGGGGAATGGCTGAAATCTGCCGCCATTCAAATGCGGGCTACTGAGTGGGCACAGAGCAGAGTGTGAGCAAATACGATGAAACAGAGCCTTTCCACATGCTTTGGGGCTTCTGCCCTCGCATGAACAACATGCCCAGCTAGCAGCTGCTCCCTGAGCTTGCATCCCAGAATGAGAAGCGAGGTGAGGCCGACAGAACCTCACTGACCCTCAGACTCCTGGGTGAGGAATAAAGGTTTGCTGTTGTGAGCCACAGCTTTGCGGGTGTGTTTGCGGCAAAAGCCACCTGATACAGAGACCACAGCTTCTGCAGATTTCCAGAGATGGAGTCATGAAGCCTCAGAATAAGTAGTTTTGCTTATGGCATCTGATATCTGCCGTTCCACCCTGGGGTTGGTCACATTTTGTTTCCAGAGGAAAGTTCTGACTGTTAGAATCCTCTTTAAGTTGATGGCTGTATGTTGGGGAGGCAGTTTCGTTGTAAAGAATCTGGGCTTTGAACTCAGACAGACAGGACTTTGAAGAGAGGGCTACCTGACTAGCTGTGAGACCTTGGGCACTGAACCCCAATTTCCTGATGTGGTAGAATAGAAACACCATTACACACTTCACAGGAGTCAGTGAGATGGTACATATGCCTGACACACGGTAAGGACTCAAGAAATGGCTCTTACACGTCTTCCCTTGGACCTCATAATCTAATCCATCTTCTATAGGGTGAACGTTCAAATATTTGGACACCCTTATTCAGCCACTGTTTTTGTACAATTGGTTCTTTGGGCCTTTGTTTAACTTTACCCGGGTTAAACCTGTTCTGACTAGGTGTGGCTCACCAGTCCAGCCGGTGACTAGCTTTTCAGATCCTAATTCTGCCACCTCATGTATTCCCTGTAACTCTTGGCTTTGCATCAACCACAAATTTGATCAGTATGTTGTCCATTTCCTCATCCTAATTGTTAATAAATAGACTGCAGGTGTTTCATTAGACAGGCTCTTGGAGTCCTTTGGAGTTGTAAGCTCACATGCATTCACACAACACTCAGATATTCAAAGAAAATGTAGTTTCTTTATTTCCAATAACTGATCTAATCTTCCTTATGAGCTTCTCTTCCCAGTGTGTTGCAGGTAAAAACAGCCTTATTTTAGACTTTCTCAGTTTTCGTGAGTGTAAGGGGTCTTGTTTTGAGCTCAGTCTGGAGGCTGTGAATGCTCAGACTTTCAGATTTGCTTTCCCCCCAGTTCTTCATTCAGATGGCACCTGGGTAACTTATGTGGCCTTGCAGAATTGGGTTAAAGGGCTTGGACCCTCCAAACCTCATGCTGGTCCTTGGACTGGTCTCTCTGATGGTGATAGTTGGGGGTGCCCTGGTGGCTGTCCGCTGAGGTGTGGGAGCTCTGTCCCCGCCCCGTTGTTGTCCACACTGAAGTTAATGGCTGATGCAACTCAGTGTCCTTTCTCTTGCATAGTTAAGACTCCCAGAGAACCCGGTCACCTCCCTTGTCATCTTGGACCCACTTTACTCCACTCCGGCTCTGTGTATTCTCTCAGGTCTGGCTCTGACTCCCATTGGGTCTCAACTTCAGAGGCCCAGTCTGTATGCCGTGGCCACAGGGTCACTATGTCCCTGTTGCTCAATCTCTAGCCAGATTTTCAGCTAATTTCTATATCCCTTATCAGAGAAATTAAAGAAGCGGTCATTAACAACATGGACTCTGGAGCCAACCTGCGTGGATTTGATGTCCAACTCTGCCATTTACCAGCTTAATGACCTAAGAAAAGCTACTTCCTCCATTTGCTTCTCTGTCAAATGGGGTCATTAATACTACCTACCTTCTGGGGAGGAGCCTTATGAGGGTTCCAGGAGTTACTACCTGAAAAGCGCTGAGAATTGTGCTTGGTAAGCACAGGGTACCTGCTTGGTAAGTATTAGCTAGTAGAAAATGAGGAAATAGGATGTGGCAAGTTATTTAACCTCTCTATGCCTAAGTGTTCCCATATGTAAAACAAAGATCATAATAACTCCCTCATAGCTTTCTGGCAAAATTAAATGACTTAATATGTAAAGAAATTAGAACACAGTTTGGCACAAAATAAGCCTTATCGTTGCTCTTTTTTGTTGTTCCAAAGCCACAGAAGAGCCCAGGGCAACTCACTTCACTCTCCAACTCAGCCTCACCGTCTGTCCACCCGTGCTGCAGCTGACCAGCCCTTGAGAACGGGACAAAAGCCCCTTCTCTGCGTGGATTCAGCTTCCCCCACCCCCGATCTGCGGGGTGCCACTCCCCTCCCAGACATCTGCCTGCAGTCGTGCCTCTCCCCGGCCACTTCTACTCTGCCTCCTCTTTCCCTTTTCCACCGGCCAGATGGGACAAGCTCTGCTCTTCATTCTCTTTCTGGAAGGCACCTCCCTTATGTCGTACTCTATTGTCAAGTCGCTTGTGTCTGTCTCTGTTGGTTAGTTAAAACTCAATAAAATTAGGATTCCTCTTTCTCCCTCTATAGATTTGATTCTCAAGTCTGTTTCCAGCCTGCTAACTCAAAACGGAAACCAGCCTTGAAGTGATGACCCTCAAGTGGATAAATATCATTCATTCAGTGAGGGGAATTCACAAGACAATGGGATAAATGGAAGATGAAAATATATGTGAAAGTATTTTTAAAATATCCCAGTATGACTGACAATGATGTCACTTAAGGATCCCTCTGACATCTTCTTTCTAGCTGCTGTTGATCACTGTTTGAGAAATGTGCCCTAGAACGGCTGACCAAGGAGAGGGGTGAGGTTTATAGTCACAGGGCATCTGGGGATGAGGATTTATTTCCTGCTCCTGCAATAATGAAATGGACAATAGCATTGGGTACTAGTTGGTGCCGGGCACTACACTCGGAGGTTTACACATAGTCAGTAATTCAGGATCATGCACTGAGTCTCCTCTACGTCCCTGGTGAGTTATAAAGTAGTAGGGATGTAGTGGTGAAAAAGATATGTTCCCATAGAACTAACAATAGCTCTATTATGATTGTCTTTATTTACAGAATGAAGGGATGAATGAATGTTAAGTGAAGTTAATTGACTTGGTTAATTTCACGGAGTCAGTCTGACTGCCAGGTTCATGCTCTTTCCACAAGGTGTAGCAGTAGGCTTGACGATTGCCCCAGGTTGACACAGACTCCAGGGACTTATGTTTTGGAATCTATGGAAGGGTTGACTAAGAATTAAAAAAAAAATACTCTGAAATTGAACGTAAAATTATGCTTCTGTGTTGATATATGTTTTTGTTTTTGTTTTTGTTTTTGTTTTTTTCTGGAGAGAGGGTCTATAGCTTTCATCAGATTATCATGAAAGCTCTGTCAACGCAGAGCTGTTTTCCCCTTGCGTGTTTGTGGATAAGTTCCCCCTGGCCTTACCACTGCTCTACATAGGTATATTCCCAGGCCCACTGGGCCAAACGAAGTTGCTGGACAATAATGGAGAAACACAGAAGGTGGGGAGAAAGTGTCTTCAGAAATTGATGTTCAGATGAAGCACTGAGTCTTTCATGCAGTCAGACTCTCCCCAGCAAAAGGGCAGGGCGGCCACTTGTCTTCCACATGCCACCTGCCTGAATGCTGACCTCGATGCTCATTGCAGCCTGGTCCCCCTCCATAAACAACTGCTGATGTGTGTGTTAATTTGCAGCGATGATGAAAAGAACAACAGTCTGATTCACCTTATGTCTTATTCAGGCTGGCTCTGGCCTACATCCTAGCAACTTTACGACACGCATGGATGAGACTCATTGGAAAAAAAGAAAGAGGGTATGTCTGGGGCAAATGACCAGGCACCGCTGGCTGCTAGTTCTCCTCATGTTGCCAGGACCTGCCTACTCAGCATCTGAAAGAGATTGCCCATGCTCTCCTAAATATTATTCTGTCTGTGTACTGGGCATCGGGGGCTACTTGGGGAAGTGAAGGGAACAATCATTTCTATTCTGAGGTGGGGCAGCCATGTCTGTAAACTTCCAGGTGGAAAGAGAACACGGGGCTGATTATATACCCCTGGTGCCCTGGAGGGTTCCCTATAGTGACTTGCTTATTATTATTGTTCTACTTTACATCTTCTCATTTCTTCCTTCCCCAGCAGGCTAAATATTCGTGGATCATCTTCATACATTGCCAGCTGACTCGTGACATTGTCTGTAATATTTTTTTAATCCAAAATATTGTATCCCTTGAGTGCTGAATATATTACTTTGGATGGGTAACTTTTAAAAGCAATATTATTGTAGTCTTCTTTAAGCACCTCTAAATATAGAGGACAGCAACAACAAAACCTTCATCTCTTTTATTCTTGGAAATACAATTTAACCAAGCCAATGTTTATTGTAGCATAAGATCTAGAAACAATTAGAGATGTCACATATATTTGCATTTTTGATGACATTTGCAATGTAAATGATAGAATAATGGAAGACTTTGGGGGGGGACATTTGTTCCCCTCTGTGCCCCGGGTACATCTTCCCACAGAGGACACTGATTTAAGGAAAGCAGCTCCCAAAACAGAATAGATAATAGAGGTGAGAATGTTATTTTAATTTTAGATTTATGCATTTCTCTTTTATTGGATGAGGTAGAAAGGCATAGAATAAATGTCACCAAAATGACAGGTGTTAAATGCTCTTAACGTGTGTGTGTGTGTGTGTGTGTGTTTGTCAGAGCATGTGTCATAGTGGAGGGGGGAGTCTTCAGAGGTACGTTCAGGTCTCAGAGTGTCTATGGCTGTTTTGTGTGTGTCTTTGGATGCATGTCTGTGGCTGTGTAGGTGTTAAGGGGACGGCTCTTGGGGAGCAACTGGGAGAATTTTTTTCTGGGATATCTGCGTGCATTTATGGTGATGGCATTTTATGTACATGTATTTGTTTTCTATGGGTGCCTAAGTGGGTGTTTATTGGGAATGAGAATTTAAAATCGGAATCTCTTATAATTAGAAGGAGCTTTGCAGGTCATTGAATGTAACAACCCAATGTAGAAATCTCTTGTCTGTTGGGAAGATAAAAGATTAAGCTGGAATAAATGACCAAAAGGTCAGTACTAGTCAGTGAACCGATATTTGATAAGCACCAACTGTGTATCAGGCACAATTCTTGACAAGGTGGATGCAATGATGAATGAAGTAGTCCGGGTCTTCAGGAAAGTTTATAATCTAGGGAAGAAGACAGTCATTCAACAAAAAATCAATTATTTAATTATGTGTCTGAAGTCCCACGGAGGAAAAGTACCATATTCTAAGGAAGCGTGGGATTAGGAAAGCCTTAAAAAGGGATGTGACGTTTACATTGAGAAATCTCCAGTCATGCTGCATGGCAGTGTTGTTCAGTGCCCTCTCACACCACTCTCGCCCCTGCCCCTAATGGTGGAAATCAATACCACTCACCTCCGCCTCCCTTTGGCATCATGGTCGCAGCACTCCACGCGAAGTCCTCAGTTACCTCCTGCCCTACACACCCGAGTAGCCTTCCTATTTCGGCCATCTAAGTGAAGAGCTTATGAGTCTTCAGGGTAGGCTGACTGCCAAAGCAAATGCCAAGCTAAAAATTCACAACAGAAGTTGATTTCTTGTTTAGGCAACAATTAAAATAGGCATTCCTGCTTTGGTGCCCTCCTGAATTCTTCTCCTCTCAGCAGGGATGCAGGCTCAGGCTCCTTCCATATTGAGCTTCCGCTCTCCTCAGAATTCTCCACTTTACTTGTAGGCAGAAGACAGAACAGAGAATGGAGCATGCTTGCAGGAGGTTTTGGTGGGCTGAGCCTTGAAGGGGAGCACATCTTGGCGGCTCAGGGCTCCTTGGCCAGAATTCAGTCACACGCCCTATCCAGCTTCAGGGACGCGTGCAAATACAGTCGAGCTGCCTGCATAGAAGGAAGAGCGTTCGGGGGAGTACTTGGCAGTCTTCACCACACTATAGCTATCTCTGTGCAATGCCCCAGGGAGACTGTAGCAGCACCATTAGTCTGAAATGGAGAGCCGGCTGTCCACTTTTTAGCAAGGGGAAGTGGATGACACAGGGAATCACAGATAGATCAAATGACTTTTGATGCACTAAGACCTGAATTAATTGCTATGACAGTACAGACGTTATCTTATCTTTCAGAGGACTTTTATTCTGTTCCACACCTTGTAGACATTAAAATCTTTGGAGGGGAAAACATAATCATTTGTGTTTCAAAATTGTGGTATATCTGAGAATCTGCTGGGGAAAAAATCCACTATAAATAAAGTTTCTTCTTCTTTTTTTAAAAAGATTTTATTTATTTATTTGACAGAGAGAGAGAGAGTACAAGCAGGGGAAGCGGCAGGGAGAGGGAGAAGCAGACTCCCCGCTGAGCAGGGAGCCCGATGCGGGGCTCGATCCCAGGACCCCGGGATCATGACCTGAGCCGAAGGCAGACACCTAATGACTGAGCCACCCAGGCGCCCCCAGATAAAGTTTCTGTACTAATATTCCACTAGTTACGTTATAAATCCTTTACCAATCCACATCCTACCCATTTCTCTTCTCTCTCTTTCTTTTTTCCCTCTTTATCAGGGTTATTGACACATACACAAACCATTCCTCCATGCTTCTGGTTTAAAAGTATTTCAAAGCAATATTGAAATGTTGATAGATAGCCATGACCCTCAGAAGGAAGATGCCTTGTTCTAATAAGCAACAAAATTTCCATGCACTCAACTATTAGGTGGCACAGTATTTATAGCTTATTATTGAACACGATGATGTCATTACTAAGAGAGAAAACAAATTCCTCCCAGATCACCTGGAAAACAGGATTCATTCTGCAAGTATCAGTTCATTGTCTCTCTGTCAAACCTCCTTTGACCCATTTGGACCAAGATGAGCAGTCCCTCTGTGCCCGCATTGTTTCTGGAACACGTGGGATTGTAATCATTTATATCTGTATTCACAATCGGCGCAGGAGCTTTCTGATAACAGGGAAAGGGTTCTTATTCCCCATTTAATATTGCAAATTCCTCCTTTGAGGGATGATTCCCCTTTCAGACGACTGCTGTAGTAGGGGCTCAGGAAATATTTGATGAATAAAAAAGCGGGCTGATGAATGCGATAGAACGGTTTACATGTAGCTTTAATTAGAGAAAATAAGCGCACCTCAGATGTTCAGCCCTGCACCTGCCCTTTCCCGGCTCCCTCGTTCCTTTGAGTACCAGAGCTGAGACTGGGGGATCCAGGGGTTTCCCGAGGCAGCCGCTACATCTGCATTGCTGGCCGGCCTCATCTGTGCAAACAAACCACACTTACCGTGGCTCCGCAGCCACTTACATGGCCCTGCCTGGCAAACCGTGTTCAAGAGGCTTGGCTTTACCAGGGATGACGCAATGGCAAAGAAGAATGCAGGGAGTGTGGCCTCTAGTCTGAAGATTTTGCTGTCAAGACAGGGAGTGGGGTCTTGCCAGATTTGCATGACTTCTACCATAAAAATAGTAACTCCTGGCATAGAGTTATTGTGAGAATGAATCCGCGTACAAGTTTAGCGTAAAACTTGGCGTAAAGCACTCATTCAGTCAATGCTGGCCATTCTTCTTCTGATGCTGTCCCCACTCCTTGCTTTATTATTTTAACACAGGCGTTATGCCAGCATCTTTCCAATCCAGCACACTCTGATTCTGGAGAATGGGGAGAGGGGAGTCAGGTTCCTCCATCGTGTTCAGTCAGGTTTTGTGAGCATCGGTTATTGACCACAATGGCGTTCATTAGCTACTGCAAGGGCGGAAAAAATCTCAGCTTTCTGATAGCCATCGGTTGGACCTCTCAATTTAACATGCTGAAACAAGAAGTTGGCCGTTCAAAATCCCACAAAGTGGTTGTCCCTGGGTAGTCTGCGACTGTGTTGAAATATAGAAACTCTAGCTAGACCCAAAGTTAATAAAATTGTGTGACACATAAAGCTCTATGATGGATGGCAACCAATAGTCCAATACTGTTTTATTCTCTCTAATATACTGTTTCTCTGCAAAGGCCACGAAATTAAAGAACAGTTTTATTCTCCCCTTCCAGCCTGTGCAGGGTAATTATGTATTATTAATAATGCAGCAGCACAAATGATATTAAATGAACTACATTTGTTAATGCAGATCTTATCTAACTGCTTTTTCCATCAGTGGACTGTTTCTCATCAGGGGGCACTAATTAGCTGTAATATGTAGAAAGATGGGACAGAAATCCAATCAGATAAATGGGATCTATTTGGAGAGATCCAGGAAGGAGGAAGAAAGGCATATTCATGATTCTGTGAGAATTACTACAAGTGGAAAAGATGAAACTTTCTGCTGTTTCAACTACATTTACGTTTTGTGGCCACAGAAGGGAAAATGCAGTGCCGCTGGATTACCCACGCTGCAAAGGCCTGCGAATAATTTTATTTATCACGACTGTAACGGTGTTGTCTTTTGCAGTAATAAAAGTGCATATGGCTCTATAAAAATCCAGAATGGTTTACATGGCCCTTGCAAACATTAAACCTAATGTATTAGGGTAAAAACTGATGTTCTCCAGCTTTCCTTAACTAATGTGGGCGTACAGGAAACACTCGGGCTCTAAACTTTTTTCTTAGAGAAGAGTCACCTGAAGCCCTCAGACGATATATTCTTGATAAATCCCAGGCTACCTATAAACCTACCTGCCAGATTCTCACCCTTCATAAATCTCCTGGGAAAGCCCCCACGTTGAAGGGTTGAGAAGTCAGATCCTTTTCAGGTTTCCCTTCAGCTCCGTTGGGTGGACAGGTGGCCCGTCTCAAATATTAGTGCAGCACCGTTCATTCGGTCTGCTCACCTGCGCCAGGTCCACGCTCACCAGTGTCTGGGGCCCATCAGTGATCCATTTACAAATGAGGTGCCTTACCAAACCGACAGCATATTTATCACTGCTCTTGGGGGATTGTGGTCTCTTTAGGCCACCTTGAGTGAGCTGGTGGGGACTCGGGGAGGGACATGTATTCTCACTGTGAAAACAGATGTAAATATGAATTCTTTCATGTTGGCGAGCTCAATTCCTCAAATGTAGAGAAAGTCTTGCCTACTCAAAAGCTTTCTAAGGGGCAGGCTGATCATGGAAGGTAATTTTTAGATGAAGCCCCCCTACTCCCGTTGTTTTATTGCCTGCCCCTTCAGAGCCAATGGTGACTTGTTGCTCTTTTCTAAATCCTAACCCAGTAGGCACCCCAACATTTGACTTCCATATATTAGAAAAATATATTTCTGGGAACTGCACTTTCATTATAGGAGCATCCTGATCCAAACCACAGTGCGCACAATCAGTACCTGAAGCTCTTGGGACAGCCTTAATACACTTAAACCTCTGAGTATCTGAACTTGCTTTATGAATCCTTAACAATTATCAGTTGAAAACCTTTATTTTTTTCAGTTCTCGGTGGCTCTGCAAAATGGCATGGCAACGTTTTGAAAAAAATCAGGGCTCATGCTTTAGCTGCCTTTAAAACGTGACATCATCATTAGTTGGAACAGAATTGGGATGGACACAAAAGATTTTACTAGGTGAGATCCCACTGATCACTGGAAACGAATGAAATGTGACCTGCTCAGACAGAACGAGACCATCATGATGCCTCAGCAATCTGCAAATATTCACCACCTTTTTAGCAAAGTTATCATGAAAATTCAGGAGACGTCATTATAATATAAAATCGTCCTGGCATCAAGGGAAATATATTTGTATACCTCATGACAAAAGTTGAGTGGAAGCTCAGGAGTACTATTTACATTTATATATCCTTATATCATGTAATTAAAGCCAACAGATAAACACATCAATATGTTAAAACAGATGTAAAAATACATAGATAGACATATTGCCCCGAAACCTTGATATTGCATCCAAATGAAATCCTGTATTCCAAATATGCCCCGTAGGAGTTTTGCTCAAGGCTATGCTTAGGTATACTCAAAAATTCCCGAAAGCGAGTCACTGGGGAAAACATGTTCTTTTACAGATAATTGCTACTGGCAGCCAGAGACCTAGAGAATTTGATGTGCAGTAATGTGACCTGACTATGTATTAAACTTTTTTGAAGGACATGTGTAAAGTAATTTTTATGTCTCTCACACACCTTGGGTTTTTTTTTTTCCCCCACTTGCTAGCATATTTTTAAACAACTTTCCTATTTTTAGTGTATCTGTTAGATTTTGTCCTAATAGTTTTCAACCATAAAAGATGTTGGTATTGTTTTTTTCTTTAAAAAAAGAAAGCAATCTGGAGACAAGTTAAAAATCCCATCTGAGTTGTAAGGAATATGTAAACAAAGCAAAGTTATTTTACTGGTAAAGAACTTCAGGAAAAATGTGAGAAATAATAGTTGCTTGTTCACAGACAAGATAAGTTAGAGATTAACTGATTTCTGTAAGGTTTGGGAGGCATCTCTGTTGCTATTTAAGGCAATAATCACTAGCTTTTCATTAAACCTAGAGACGTTTAGGAGATGGCTCCTGAGGTATTTTAAAAAGATACTGCTTCAGAAGCTATAATTAATAACTCAAAATTATAAATCGGCAAGTACACATATGTGCAATGATACAATTCAATGAACAAGTATCATCGCTGCTAATTACTTTGGTTCTGTTTTTTGTGTGTATGTGTGTGAGTGTGTGTGTGTGTGTTATTATGCTGTCCTCATTTTATCGTTCAATATTAACATGTAAACCTTAATTAAGCATAATGTCAAAAGGTTCCAGGAATATTGTTAAAGACTTCACAAGGTAGTTCAGAGGCTTGTTTGGAAAGAATCCTTGGATCAACCAGAGAGTGTTATCTGTAAATAATGTGCTTTTGTGTTGAGAGTTACACGAATCATTAAGAGCTGACATTGGAAATTAGCTTTTAAGAACAAAAATCCAGAGGGGAGAAATATCAACTCAAACCAGCATATAGTACAAAAATCAGGTGTGGGGACAGGCTGCAAAAGCTGGGAATGTCACATCAGTTCCTTTATGACAGGCGGCGGCTCATAGATTTACATGCTTGTATTACGGTGCCAGGAAGATGAACATCCAAAATGACAACTTATCAGGAAAATGATATATTTCTAGTTTCCATTAAGATCATTAAAAGCCACATTCCTTCTTCAGATATGCAAATGGATTTTCTATAGAAATCCATGAACAAGAGTAAGATTTGGCCCATGTTCACTAAAGAGCTGCAAAAAAATAGATAGAAAATTCTAGTTGATGGATTATCTAGGCCACATCTTGATACCATTTTTCTCTTGCATTTTAGTATTTTGGGGTCAGTTTGTACTAATGCAAAGGAAAACAGGGTGAAACTAAGGTGAATAATTTTGTCACATATTAAGTTGTGGTAAAGAATGCGGTGGGATAAAATCAAGGTGAAAGCAAAATTTCTGCCATCACCTCAGTGAAACAGTGTGATGTAGGGTTAAAAGTCCCCCTTGGCAGCCAGAAAGCTCACTTCGATCACTACTCTCTACTCCCGTGCTCATTAGCTGTGTGACCTAGGACCATTTGTTCTACCTCTCTGTGCCTCAGTTTCCTCATCTGTAACATGAGCATAAATACTGTCTCTGCCTCATGGAATTCTTGTGTTATATGAGATCTTAAATGCAAAGTATTCACTGGTATCCAGTACACAGTAGGTGTTATATAAATGTTTACTATTCATATTTTTCAAATCCTGAAAAATGTTCTTTGGGACCTCACAAATTGGTGGAGATTTGTGCCCATGGGTTTCATCCTTAGCAATGAAGCCACAGTGTTCCTTTTGGTTAAACTTTGTTAGAAAAAGAATCGCTCTCAGAAAACATACAAAACATGATGGAAATATAATCTATATCATGCTCCTTTTTTCTTTTTAATACTTAAAACTTGGTCTATTAAAATTCTATAAACAGAGGAAGTTCAACTTTGCCAGTTTTTGTTCATTAGAAGTATATTCTCCTTGAGGGCAGGGAGTATATAATTTTATAAGTTCTTGTACAAACTGGGAGCACCTCATAAATGTTAAACTGATCTCAAAACAGATTGAGTTTGTTGGACAAAATGGTAGTATTTGAAGGAAAGAAACCAGACTTTGTTAAGGAAATACCAGTACATAAAAATGGAAAGCAGTCTTTTTAAAAGAGTGACTTCATTATAAATGTATCCACATTTTATAAAAACTCTACTTCTAGTGACCCAACCATGTCAAATCCCTTGAAAAGAAACTGAAGAATAATATATTCTTCAATTTGTGTTTTAAAATTGTTTTTCAGAGTGGTAGAAAAACAAAAATCTCAAGTGTCATTTCTTTTTTTTTAAGATTTTATTTATTTATTTGAGAGAGAGAGAGAGCAAGAGTGGGGAGAGAGGCAGAGAAGGGGGGAGAGAGGCAGAGAGGGAGAGAATCCCAAGCTGACTCCGAGTTGAGCGCAGAGCCCGATGCAGGCCTTAATCCCGGGACCCTGAGATCATGACCTGAGCCGAAACCAAGAGTAGGACGCTAACCAACAGCCACCCAGGTGCCCCTCAAGTGTCATTCTAGAACAGTAGAAATATCATACAAGCCATGTCATTTCAATTCTCCATTAGCTGTATTGAAAAAAGTAAAAAGAAACTGGCAAAATTAACTTTAAGTAACATATTTTATTTAACCCAATATTTCCAAAATGTTTTCATTTCATTTCACATGCAGTCGATGTAAGAAATTATCCACGAGCTATTCCATGTTCATCCTTTTCCATACTACATCTTTGAGGTCTGGTGTGCATTTTACAATCACGGCGCCTCTCGACCTGCATTGGCCACGGTTCAAGTGCTCCTACCTTCCCTTAGTGAGTGGCTACCAGGCTGCAGGGCTCCGTTCTAGAACAAAGGATGCGGGGACTGTTCTGTAGAAAGGCAGCAAGATGGCATCTGTTGGCCTTGGTAAGAGCTGTGTTTCGAGTCTCTACTTACAAAGAAACGTTCGTAGGGCCTTTGGCTTTTGGAGTCATTGGTGTTGGACACATGCCCATTTCCGTTTGTTAATTTTCCTTTTAAGTGTGTGCAGAGTACTCGTGTGTCTTTCTGATGTCTTGTAGCGAGGTCTGTTCTTACAGAACAAATGGAAATCGGCTTTGGAATTCATATGCCTGAAGAAAACTCATCTCGACAGCTGCTGGGGCAGATTCAAGCACACACAAGGTGAAAGAAAGCCACCTGGGATTTTTTTTTTTTTTTTTTTTTTTAATACTGGAGGTAGAATACGGAGATGGAGGGATGCCTCCTTATACTGCCAGATGAGACCAACAGGTAGCACCAGGAAGGAACAAATAAAGGGTGAAGGCAAGAGCAGCAGGGTAAGGCCTCAGGCGGAACAAATACAAGATTCAGCTGCTGCAGGTTCAAGCCTGAGGCAGGATAACAGAGCTGACTGTGGCAGAAAGAAAATCAGACTGTCAACAGTGCAGCTCATCCATGAATGCAGTTGGGTAGAATAGGGTAGAAGGAATGCGCACCCTCTTAGCCTTGGTGTTCAGCTTCGCTGTCCATGAAAGCCACCCCACCTCAGGAAGAAGCTCAAGACCCTTCCAATATTAATCAGATGACACCTACACCCATGAAGTTGTAACAGGGACCACGAAAGCTTCCTATTATTTACACTTTTCTTTTCTAACTTGGCACACCGAAGGGATACAGGCAGCCGACCCCCAAAGCAGGCAAATACACTGTAACTGGAAAAAATACAAAGAAAAATAAAAACGTTCCTAAAAATATTGCTCTGCGAGGGGCCCGACATATAAATGAGGAAAAACCAATAACCTCTCTCTTCCACTGAAATAAATCATCAGAGAGCCCCCCCCATGCCTTCTGAAACGAAGCCCAACACTAAGAAAAATAAATCCCTAAAAAATAGAAAATACGTGCAAAACTAATCATAGACCAGGGAGAAAAGCACGTTTTTCTTTTCCTTCCATGAGTTACTTCCTTCACATCCACACACACTCAAGGGATACAGGAACATAAACTGCAGAGAACTGGCAAGAAAGCACCAGTGAGAACAGCCTCAGAGAGATGCAAGTCCTTGCCTTCCCTCAGGAAACCCAACAACGTGGAGTTAACTCTGACATGCTTTTGAATTGCTCTCACCAAATTTCATGGAGAAGCAGTTCTTCAAAAGGCCCCGAGATAAAGTATGCTTGGCATAAAACTTAGAGAAATCACCTGTTCTCACAGTAAAGAAAGAGTAGTGTTGCGTTTTGAAAGGAGTCCAAATATCCTGCATGGAATTAGTTATGTTCTCATTGCTGTTTCTTTCTCAAAAGCCCCTTCCCAACCACCCCTCCACAAAAAAACCCAAAAAGAAAAAAGAAAAGAAAAGGGGGGGGGGATCTGCCTGACTGCTAACTAGTTGACATCTGGATACTCTATTCCACTTCTGTTCTCTAAGTCCTTCCCTTGTAAGAAGGACCTCTGAGGAGGTTCTTCAGTTTAACTCATGAGCCCCATGATCAGACTCTAAATTCTTCACACCCCTTTGCAGGAGAAGAGGCCCCTTTATCTGCAGGAATCCGGTGAGGGTCAGAGGCCAATCAGAGGAGAATGGGGAAAACTGAGCAGAAGCCTTGCTTGTGCCTTGGGTGGGAGGGGCCAATAAATTGCTGATGCTGAGCACATCAGGGCTCCGTAATCAACCAGGCTGCTTTGCTCCCTAGGTCTCCTGATGTAGAACAATGAGAGTGCTTCTTACCCCTTTCCTTGGAATCTCAGTATGTTACAGTCAGCTTCTATCTTTAGGATCAACCATTCTTATAAATAAGAAAAATGAGGCCCAAGGGAAGTACAGTGACTGCTATAGGGTCACCACACTGTTCGTTTCCAGGCTCTGGATCACAGGACCTCTGTGTTTCCCATTGCCCCTTCAAAGTACATAGTGTCTAAGCAAAGTGAACAAAACACTCAGCTGTGGGTAGAAGGGGGGAGTCATGTCAAATAACAAAGAAGGGAGATTAGGTGAAAGCTAGAAAGACCCTATATAGATAGAATAATGATCTGGGCATGCCCTTAATCCTAGGAACCTGGGAATTGTTCTCTTACTTTGCAAGGGGATTTGCAAATATGATTAAGGTTAAGGGCCTTGAGTTGAGATGATCCTGGATTATGTGGGTGGGCTGAATCTAATTAACGTAAATCGTTCCGGAGAACTTTTTCAGGCTGCATAGAACCAGAGAAATGGCAGCATAAGAGAGAGTTTTGACTCTGCTGGCTTTGAAGACGGAAGAAGGGAGCAGTCTCTAGAAGACGGAAAAGACCTGGAGATCCACCCTCCCTTTGAGTCTCCAGAAGAGAACACAGCCCGCTCACACCCTGATTTTAGCCCAGAGAAACCCAGGTCAGATTTTTCCATCCTACATGGCTATAAGATAATTAATTTGTATTGTTCAAACCACCAAATTTGTGATAATTTGTTACAGCAGCTATAGAAAACTCATACAGACAGAACTTCTCATAGCAAATATCTTCTCCACTGAGCAATTCTAACTTTTGACAGTATTGTCGGACCAGTGCTGGTGAAGGAGCTCCTGGGGTGGGTGAGGGGGTGGAGAGTGGCAGGTGGAGGCCAGGAGGGAGAGGCCTGGGAATTTGGGAGGATAGTAAGAGCAAAAAAAAAAAAAAAAAAAAAAAGCAGCTGCAGGATAAAGCTACTGCCCCCAGGGCTGGCAGAACAGAGGGAAAGCTTTGGAGCTAAAAGGGAAAGTGTTGGAGTTACCAGACACTAGAAGCTCAGCAGAGGGCCCATGGAGTTGGGACTCAGACCTTGGAGGTTGGGGGCTGCTTCCTCAAAGGGGCATGATGGGCTGGTCCTGGGTGTTCTGGTGAAACAGCTGGAGCCTGGGAGGGCTGCTGTGGTTGGGGAGGTTGGGTGGTAAGGGGCCCTGCTGGGGTGGTCCTGACAGGAGCAGCAAGCACCTAGAGGAAGCAAGGCCCCCTCCTGCCCCTTATCTGCAGCCTCTCTAATACTGTTCAAGCTGCCACACTAAAAACCACCACAGACTGGGTGGTTTACACCAGTGACATTTATTTTCTCACAGTTCTGGAGGCTGGGAAGGTAAGATCAAGGTGTGGGCAGATTTGGCGTCTTCCTTGGTCTGTCTCCTTGGCTTGCAGACAGCTACCTTCTCACTGGTTCCTGAGAAGACCTTTCCTCCGGGTGCATCTCTGGGGTCTCTCTGTGTGTTCAAATTTCCTCCTTTTATTAGGGTACCAGTCAGATTGGATTGGGGCCCATTCTAAAAGCCTCATTAATTAACTCAATTACCTCTTTACAGGCCCTATTTCCAAAGACATTCATATTCTGAGATATCGGGCATTAAGACTTCAACATACAAATTTGGAGGGGGGCAGGGGGACCAAATTCAGCCCAGAATAGTCCCCTCTAGAAATTCCTGTTGGTGAAACTTAGCAGGGTGTCAGACAACAAGTGAGAAATGTAGTTTCCAGAGTCCCAGCATCACAAAAGCAGAGTTATAAACAGGTGGGATTTGGAGATTAGTGACTGGCCAAGGAAGAGGCTGACAACGGAAAGAAGAGCCTTGGGAAAACCTGCCTTTGGATAGTGAGGTGGCAAAGCAGCCATGCAGACGCAAGCAGGATCTGTGTGCATCTGTTGAGTCATGCGACATGTGTGACTGTAGGGCACAGCTACCTGTTTCCATCCTACCCCTTACCCTGTTGGAGGCCAGGCTTTGAGAGGCAAGAGTAGGAATAGGAGCACCTGTCCCCTAACTGTGGCTCTTTGTGGAGCCAGACAGTGATCGCTGAGGAAGAGTTCAAAGGGTCATAGTCAGGAAAAGTGGACCATCAAAGCAAGGAGTCAGCATCCGAAGCTGGCCCAACAGTCCGGCAGCACGTCAGCAGATGGGAGAGTAGTCTCCTCAAGGGCCCAGAAGGATGTGGATGTCAGCAGTCACTGTGGAGGTGACTTCCATGGGAGTGAGAAGAGGCCAGTCACAAGAGGGCTGGCAGGCCCTTTGGAGTTAAATACAGTGAACGGAGAGAGAATAAGCGAGAGATATGCACCAAAATCCATGTTGGTCCACTTTGCTCACTGCTTCCTAAAGGGCCCCCAAATGAGACAGGAAGATGATCCTTTCTTTCCTTTCCTTTTCTTTTCCTTTTCCCTTTCTTGTTTTCATTTCTTTCTTATTTTCATTTCTTTCTTTCTCTTTTCTTTCTTTCTTTCTTTCTTTCTTTCTTTCTTTCTTTCTTTCTTTCTTTCTTTCTTTCTTTCTTTCTTTCTTTCTTTCTTCTTTCTAGAAGGGGAATCTAGAAGAGTAAAGAAAATCTAAGGTAAGTGCTAGCCCTGAAAAAGCCTTGAGTGACCCTAGGCTTTAGAATCTCATGGAAAATAAATGACAGGTATCAGTTTGGGGCATGAGACCACTTTTCCCAAGGTCATCACCACTGCTTCTGTGTGCAGTCTTCACAAATGACCCAGAGATTGTAGGTAATATTAGGTATAAAATTTTAGAGTAAGCTTATTTTTAAAAAAAGAGAGAGAGAGAGGGAGGGAGGGGGTACCAATTTTGGTTCAATAGGATGAGTCTCTCATTCTACAAAATGAACGCCCTCTTGCAGGCAAAGAAATAAATGTAGCACTTTTCATTCATTTATTCAGCCAACACTTACTGCGTGACGCCTATGTACCAGCTACCCTGCGGGTGGCTTCTCTCTTCTCTACTGCGTACTTAAGGAACAGTTAGTTACTCTGATGACATAAAGCTAAAAATAATAGCAGCCAACATTTCTCGAGAATATGCTATGTGCATATGTGCCATCTAGTTATCATGCTAAGGACCTTGTAGATATTACTTCATTTCATCCTCAGAATAACCCATGAAGAGAGGTCTATTTCCCACCCTTTTCCATTAGGCGCTCAGAGAGTTTAATCTAAGTGCTCAAAGTCACAGAGCTATTAAATATCAGAGTTAGGATCCAAAGTAGGCTTGTGTAATTCCAAAGTCCATGCTTTCGGGTCAACTCTTTTTCTTCCTATTATGGCTTCCTGGGCAGTGGGCCCATGGTTTTTTAAGATAGTAACTACTACGGTTGAGCACCATACTTAAATGTGAACTAAGGATAGCCAAGAATGGTCCACATGAAAATTGCTAGACATAGGCTGCCAAATGCAAAATACATCCTAAAGAACACATTTTTCTGGGAATGGGGTAGAGTCCAGGGAGGGGAGAGCGGCAGGAGGGAGAAATTCCAGAAGGATAGGAAGAAATATTTAGCAGTGATGGATACGTTCATTATCATGATTCTGGTGATGATCTCGTGGGTTTATTCACATGTCAAAACTTATCAGTTGTATACTTGAAATATGTGAAGTTTATTGTACCGCGAAAAGGTTGTAAAATAAGATAACAGCTGGCTATCACTGCCTAACATATCACCCCCAAACTCAGTGGCTTGAAACAACAATCATTATTTTTTATAGCCTATGTGACTGGGAGTTGTGGCTAGAGTTTGGCTGATTGGGGCTGGGCCCAGCTGGGGCAGCTCTGCGCGGGCATTTCATCCTCCTTACACTAACCGGGCTAGCTGGGCCTAGACTTCTCATGGTCAAGGTAGAGGTACAAAAGGGCAAGCAGAAACATGGGAGGGTTTTTAAGGGATTGGCTTGGACCTGGCTTATTGTTACTTTCACCTATATTACAGTTGTCAAAACCAAATCCTATGGCTGAGCTCAAAGTCAGAGGTGGGGAAACGTTCTTCCCACAGTGAGGCCGAGACAGGGGTGTAGATGCAGAAAGGGGTCAAGAATTGGGGCCAATCATTCAATCTATCACAAAACATCAGAAACTTGCAGAGGTGGCTTGAAGAGATAGGATCACAGAATCTGGAGACGTAATCTGCTTTTCTACATGTCAGTGTTTGAGGACGTCTCTGGCCTCCAGGAAACAAGATCCAGACATACCAACCGAATAAGAAACTGTTCATTTTAGGGTCTCTCTCTCCAAAGGAGTCACTGGTATTCTCAGAAAAGTGACGGATTCCCCTGATAGCTGAGCCATCATATGGAACCACACGCAGGGGGCAGAGCACAAGTCCATTTGGGGAATGAGCACTAAAGTGTTATTGTCTTGGAAATGTGATGAGTAAAATGCATTATCAAAGGTAATTTAAACAACATGAAGGAACCAACTTCCCTTGGTTAATTTATTCCAAGCAAAGAGAAAATCTCAGAACTAAATTTAGTGTTGGAGCCTTTTAAGTCAGCTTGCCTTTCTTTAACTGAAGCTAATTTGTATAGTTTGGATTGTCCTGAAAGTTCTCATTGTCATCAGTGACTTAAAAATACTGCTACTGGGCAAAAGAAATCAATGGTCTCTACATTGTAGGCTGAGTAATTACATAATAATGATTGCATTAATGAAAAGACAAGTTGGTCCAGATCCAGATGTGCCAGTGACCACAGTTCCCTGCAATGTCTGAGCAGAATGCTGAGGTCGGAGAAATTTCAGCGTCAGTTGTGAGACAAAATGACTGGTTAAAAAGTCTCTCCTAATCAACATCACTTAATAGCTCTTTAATGACTGACTCATCATTTTTCTCCAAGTAAAAGTAAATTTAAATTTCAAAATAAAGCAAATTTTACTTATATCTTTGGCACAGAAGCAGATGTTTCCCTGACATGTGCACACAAGCTGTTGACTGTGACCTTGCAGGATAAAGCAGTTTTGAAAATTAGCTTTTGTCTCCCAATCTGGGGAAAACAATGCTGCAGTGAAGATTTAATAAAAAGTCATAGCTTCTCGCAGCAGCTTATTTCAGCAAAGTAAACTATTAATTAAAATAACAAATGTCAGCTTTTTTGGAGGCTGACAGTTAACACAACGCAGCATTTGCTTACCTTGACGTACAGGATGCATGGGACACTGGAAGGATCCATAATTCATCCTGGGTATGGCTCTCTCATGCCCTAATATACTGATAACAGCGTGATAAATTAGCTCCCGTTCAGCAGTTTCGTTAGCAAAAGCATGCGGGGACTTGGGGAAAACCCACCTAGAGAGGGCCTTTTGGCAGGCTGAAGGAATGCACGCTAGGCTGAAGGAATGCACGCTGGAACAGCTTGAGTGGAAGTTTCGTGGCATTCCTGGAAAACTCGGGTACCTAGAAAACCAGGTGGGGAAAATGTAAAACTAGGTGAGAGAAAGAGCAAAAGCAATGCATTACAATCTGCTCTTGGCCCCAGTGGGGGGAAAATTATTAAGTAGAGGAAGGACTCTATCACCCCCAGAAGACCAGGAAAAAAGAAGTTAGGGGGGAAAAAGAGGGTGATATTTCAGACAGAGGAGAGATCGGGGAGTGAGCGAAGAAAGGGAAATTGACAAACATCCTCCACCATCTCTAACGTCAACAACTTAAGTTCTAAGCTGTTTCCTAATATGATTACGTAGGTGAGAATAATAAATATAAAAAACTATTCTGACTCTGTGAGGCACACTGGTGGGGAAGTCGGTTGTAGGGCTTTTCTATTCCGACCCCTCAGTAATATATCTATTATAAAATTAGAGAGAAGAAAAGCCCTTTTAGTTAGGGCACCCTGTAAAAATGTGTGTGGGGAAGCCTGAAGAGGTAAGAAGTGGACATGGAAAGGTGAGCTGGAGGAAATGTCTGCGCAGAGCAAATTAGCGAGGCAGTGGGGGTGGCGTGGGCATGGTGGGTGGCTCTGAGGGAAAAGCAGTTGACTATCCAGGTAGGTGCACTCAGGGAAATGCAAATCGCTTCAAGTAAAAATAGTTCTGCTACTTCTCTCTGTGTTGCAGAAAACAGAACAAAAGCATGTATCCCACGATTCAGGTAGTCCATGCTTCTCTTTAAAAGAAAAGACAAAAAAAAAAAAAAAATTACTACACAGGAACCAATTAAATTAGGAGCTGACCACAAGAGGTACCTGCTATTTTCTCTTTTACAAAACCCATGATGGGCCAATGAGGGTTTCATTTTCTCCCCCATTTCTGGGACTGTTTTAGTATGTTGTTACAGTGGAGACATCTACATTTTAAAACTCACTTATTATCATTTCTACTGGAGTCAAAACTTAGTGCATCATTAAGCATGATCCAGTTCACTGGTCCAAAATGAACCAATTACAGTTAGAGTCCAGAGCAACCCTTGTGCATCGTTCCTTTCCTCATTATTCTCTCTTTCCTCATTGGCTCGGGGACTTTAGCTAAGGTATGGGTTGTAGAGGAAAGGTATTTGGCATTCATAAAAATGAAGAACATCAGGGGCATATAAACAAATCTTTTGGTCACGGACTTGGGCTTCAATCAAGCTAAAAGCCTGCCCCAAATTAATGACAGAAATCAACATGCAAGGCAGAAAGGAGGGTGAGCCAGTTTGGATGAAATCCTATCTGACCCTTTGTGAAAAATACAAAGCAAGCAGAATCTTTTCAAATGATCCAAGACAGTCAGCAAACTTGAACTCAGATATTTCTTGTTGGCAGCCAGAATTCTTCAGTCCTGGGTAATGCTCAAGAATGATAGAGCCGGCCCAGAGTGCTCTCTCACAGGAGCCCTTCTCCAGACAGGAATCACATGCAGGCTCTGCAGAGCTACCTGCTAGCCTCAGGTGCCCCAAGCAGTGAGCTCAACTTTGCAACCAGTGTGAATCTGGCCCAGGCTTCACGCCCATCTCCAAAAGGACCCTCTCGGTTCATATCTCGTGTAAGAAACCCCTTCACTGCGAAGCTCTCATTTCTTACTTGCCTATTTGCTAACACACCGTGGAAGTTTTAAGGTGAGTTGGGTCTGGACGGTGTTGTTACAAACTCCCTGAGCACCAGAGAGAATCTGCATTCCCAGACGAATCTCCTGAAAGCAGCATAAATCAAGGGCGTCCAGTATTGGATGATTTCTGCTTTCTCTCTTTCTTTTTCCCCTGCAAATGCTTCTGCAACACGAAGTTATCCCATTTGATGGGCAATTTGCTTCTGTTTGTGCTGCCATTAGCACTTGCCTCCAAAGCGCTTCTTCTCCCTCAAGGGGCTTTTCCACCGGAGTTCAAGTCTATGGCAAAGTGCTGGCTGCAGCCCTAAGTTTAATGCTTGTGTAAGATATGCAAGAAGAAAAAAACAGTTGGAATACCATTGAAAAACTAGGACGTAGATCTTTGTATTGCATTTATCTAGGGAGGAAAACTGAATTCTGTCATTGCTGCAGTCTGCGGACGCTTTACCTCTGTGTAATCGCTGAGGAATTAATGTGATTTAATAGCCACAACAATAAATATAGCCTTGACAAGGTGATTATCCCATAAGACTAAAATCATGATATAACATAAATCAATACCAGCCCTAAGTATGTCTCTGAAAGGGGTATATATATATATATATATATATATATATATATATATATAAAATCTACATTCACTGCTAGATGTTGAACTAATTTTGGAAGTAGAAGCTGTATGAAATGCAAAAGCTATTTTTCTAAGTGAAAAATTACAGAATATGTATGACGATCACTCAGAATATATATTGCTCATAAAATGAGTAGAAGGAAATGAGTAGGTGGGAGTAGTCAAACTTTTAAAGCTAGCTCAAGGTCAAATCTCTGCTCCTTAGGGCATACCGCTCTCCACACCAAACCAACCCAGCTCGGCCGAGACCCCTGACCGTCCTGTTTCTGCCCCAGTCTGTGGACCATCCGTCCATCTGAGAGACCCTAGCCCTCTCTGCCTGTGTTGCTTAGGCAAGTCCGGGACTTCACTTGCTTGAGAGAGCTCTGCTTGGTTCAAAGGCCTCTTAGAGTCTGTGGCTGGAGATGAGTCATGCAGAAGAGGGTATACTGATCAGGAGCAATCTGGCTTAGCTCTTCTGGAGAGGTTTCCTCAGGGATCCAGGCACTTCTCAGGTTTTTGAAGGTCAGTGTCAGTGACTCTCTGAGCTGTCCTCTCACTGAGATAATCCCAGTTGAGCTGGCTTTTTGGGAGCCTGGTTCTGGCATTTCAACCGCCCCCTCCCTCCAGGGAATCCGGTGGAAACTTGCTTGGAGGCCAACTGCCCCTTTGCCCTGTTCAGAGGCACGGGACCCTCCTACGCCTGCCCGGCTGGGGAACACTGGTGCGTGCCAGACCCCTCCCAGCCTCGGGAGCTGCTCTCGCATCTTGAAGAGGGCCGTAAAAAAACTATTTAAAGCCTTAATATATGAAGTGCCTTCTCTGAGAGCTGAGTTTCCCACTGCCAGATAAGTACCGCCTTAACTACATTTTTGTGAAGTAGCTGCGATGGTACTCCACAGTTGATTATGCTAATCCTTCAGGGATATTCAAGAAAATATCGGCAGATTCTTCCTATAGGAGAGTAATCAAGATTTGATTCGGGTATCAACCACCCGACGACAGGCTTTCTAACTGACATGTTCTCAGTGTGCCACATATTGTATTTTCACTTTTCAGTATTGTATATTTTTTTTTCCTTTTTGCGCCCCCCTCCCGCCATGCACACAAAGATTTCCTTAGTCACAAAGGATTAAATAATTCACCTATGAAGAATCCTTTTAAAGCAGCAGTGCCTATCTCGAAAATTGCTTCCCCTCCTTGCCTTTTTTTTTTCTTGCAGAACAAAGAAAAGTGTTAATCTTTTGATAATTGACTCTATTTTTACTGGAATTTCTCTGGTGATTATTTAATACATCTCCAGTCAATTTCAAACAGTATCTGTTTTCTGCATACGTCTCTAACCAGAGACAAGTTGTCCAAGCAGGGTGCTGGGGAGGGTTGGTTTGGCAGAAACAAAACCCTAACACAATAATGAATGCAGCCCGAGCATACTGTTTGAAAATGAAATTGGCATTACTTATTTAGACAAAGAGACAAATGCACTTGTAGCTTCATTTACCACGCAGAGCTCTTACAGAGACTGTCTGCAAAGGGACAGAAAACTTCGCACTCTGAGAGGCCTATCAGTAGGGATTTTATTTGTGTCTTCCTGTAAACGCAGGAGAGCTCAGCTATTGATGACTTTAATTCTACAGGCACTGGTGGTTTGTAGTTAGCCTGAGAAATAACATTAGGCGAGCTGATTGAATGCCCCCGAAAGGTTTAGCAGAGCTTCGGATGGACTGGGGTACAATGTGACTACACGCTCGCTCATTCTGGAACCCCTTCCTTTTCGCGCCGCCCCCTCCCCTGCCATTCTTCACACAGTTGCGGAAAATTCAACAGATGCACACGACTTCCTTCATTATTTAGGCTAATGCTGCACTATCAATTTAGTCTGTGCTGTCGAGGTTGTGAAAATCTGTGTTAACACATGGGTTAAGTGGAAAAATATTTATTTAATGTTTTTGTTTACTCTTCCTCCTGCTCCTGACCCTGGGAAACACACAGGGACAGGAGAGGCCCCAGCCAGGGCTCCGTCTGGCTCCTTCCTGGGTTAATCACATTTCACACATCCCCATTTCTGGCAGATGCAGCACCTGACCTCCCCTTTGTCCCTCTCTGGATGAAAGTGTGAGGCTCCGTAATTTCCCTCAGGCACGAGAACCGTTTGCTTTCCTGCTGGAGGTGAAACCAAGAAGGCACAGCTGGGGCTTTTATCTACCCTTCAGCCAGTACCCGGTGGCTGATCTCTTTCACTTTGCATGAAAATAAGGCTGAAGTGGGAGCTGCTTAATTTGGCTCCTCACAAAGTCGGGGGCAGGGGTGGGGGTGCCAGGAACCCCGGGGGCTCGGTTCACGGTGTAGGAATTAGTCTGGGAATGGAGCCCGCTCCTTGGCAAGGAGGTGGCAAGGCTCCCGACAGGGGCCGCGCGGGGCCGCCGGGCCGCTCCAGCCACAGCCGCACGCGGAACGTGCTCTGCAGGATTGGAAGTGTTGGCACAGCTGTGAGAGCAGCAGGAACTGTCTTAAGGGTAGGAGGGGGAAGGGACAGGTCTGTGACACGAACTCGCCGAGCACAACCGATCAGGAGCTCACTTCCAAGGGCACCGCTCACCCTGGACAGCTCGGTGATTTATCTGAGCGGCCTTTCTCTCCCTTCCTCCTTCCCACCGTTCTAACCACTCTGTAGGCTGGCTGACCCTTGCTCCCCACGAGCTGGCCTGCTGCGGGGTCCGGAGCCCTTCTCTGCAGGACTGAAGTCAGCAGATCCATTAGGTTGACTAATGGTGATGGAAGGATCTGTGGCCACTGCGTTAGGGTGACATTTATATTTGGACACCCTATTATTACTGGCAGGCCCCTGGGTTGCTTGCAAAATGTTCCGGGAGCTGGGGCTGTGGAACACCTCGCTGGGAGGGTGGCAGGGGTGAGAGGCGAACCATGACAGGGAATGAGCCCAAGTGGCAGCGTCACATTGGACACGGAGCCGAGTGGCAGCCGCTCGCGGGTGCCTGGCAGTGGAAGGCCATGTCCTGAGGTGTTCTGCCGACAGCCACCAGAGCAGCTGGTGCCTGGTGGAAGGCAGATGGTGTTGGATCCCCCAAGTGTCGCTGTCTAGCAAGATGCCATGTCCACTGATTAAAAATAATTAAACATTCCTTCCTCCAGTGAAGGAGAATGGCACGCCCGCCAGGCAGGGAGGTTGACAATGGCATTACGCAGCAAGACACGGCAGCAGTGAGCGCCCAGGGTAGCAGGTGCGCCTGGCTTGGAGAAGGTGGAGTGGGAGTGGGGCGCCTGGTTTAGCAGTGGCAGCAGGAAGAGTTTAGTGAGGATGCATATGCATGAGGGATGCATGAACGGGATCATACTGGATGACTCCCTCCTGCTCAGCTAGTTTATGGAGAACATGCTCTCATTTCTAAATGGAAATAACAAATTTTCTGTTCCGTGATCTACCTAATCAATACGCACTGATCACCTGGTATGCGTCTCTGGGCCGGGTGTTACGGACAGAACATACTAGTGGATGACAGTGTCCATATCCCCGTTATCCTTACTTTAATTGAATTTACTCACTTTGTTTCTCCATATGTTTTTTCTTCTGCAGGAAGAGGGGCCTGGAAAGTTTGACAAAAGGGTCCATGATTCAGTTGTGTTCTTGTGAATGAGACAGTTTTGAAAACCTACCCACGTTCATAAATATCCCTATCCTGCCGCCTTCCCACACCACGTCTCATCCCCACGCAGGCCCTTTCCCTTCCGCAGGGTATGTTCTGAAATGTTCTTGGGAATCTACTGAAAAGGCAGGTCAGTTTTTTGTGCATTTGTCAATTATTTTGAATTTATAAATGGTTGACTTGTTTTCCCAAGTTTCAAAGACATAGGAAAGATTTCAATTTGGACTGAGGGAGTTTGATTTCAGGCCAATGGACACGTTCTAAGTTTCTGTTAGCTCTGGAAGGAAGTTTCCTCTTCTTCCTTATTTGTATTTGAAGTGATCAGTATTTATTTGGTAAATATTGTATGAGCATCACATGCCACTCCACTGCGGGGGCGGGGGGTGCTTGCAAGAACAATGTAACATGTATATGGACGCAAGAGTAAATTCTTGTCAGACCAACATCACTCAGCCAGGGGAGGAGATTGAGGAGTTTGGGATTGTAGGAGTGATCACGATATGTCATTGTTACTTAGGGAAGTGAGGTATAACCTGGCTCTTGAAATCTGGAGTTGCACACATATTTGTGGTGAAGAATAGGAGAGTTTCCCAAGAAAGATTTCACCAAAGGCAGAAAGAAATGAATGAGTGAACCAGAAGTTCGACTTGGCTAATGGAGGGAGCCCACATTTGTTAAAGGAGACCAGGGTAATATTCCCTGACTATTACCCAAAAAGGGCAGCTATCTACTCAATAAGGCATTCTTACAGGGTTCTCTAAAGACTGAGGGAGAGATGCTGGCATGTTGGAATCTCAGAATTCCCTTGAGGTGGACTCTGTTCTGGCTCTTTCAGCACCCATTCTCAACAGATTCCTAGCATGATTCCTACTTCACAGTTACTTGGAAAACTAAAACTTACATTTCTCCAAGTCCTTTGTAGCTAAGTTTTACTCATTCTCTTACTGCATGTCCTCTTGTGGGACTCAGAAGTGGAGATGAGCTCTACGAGGCAGCAGATGCCAGAGGTGAAACCCAATCACCAGGTAAGCCCAACGACAGGGGTGTCTGGTCCTTTTGGGCAGCCAGGGTAGAATTTCTGGAGTTACTACCAAGTGGCTAAGCAGCAGGTGCCAAGCAGCAGGTTTGGCAACAACGGTGTTTCTCTAGAACTGTCCTTAGTGATTAGATATTTTTCTAAGCTGCTCTGTTCCTGGTGGTGAATCTTCCAAGCCTGGATTTCTGGTTTTACTTGAGATTTTATAGGCTATCTGATACCTTTTACTAAAACTTTTTCTTAAACCTTAAATTAGGTAATTGTTGCCCACAGATAAGAAGACTGATAATTATAGTTTCCTTATGAGTGCCCCTTCTACATGGTTCTAACTAAATGAAGAAAGGTTAAGGTACATATAAGTGACCCATGTGACACCCCACCCTGCCTTAGACACCACTGATTGGATCAGAGGAGGGCACCTGACCCAAAGGGCGAATTGATTGGTTGAGTAGTAGCTGAAGGGGTGGCCTTAAAAGAGACATTTGCCAGATGGGGCCAATAATTACAAACTGGACCAACCAGATCCTCTTTATCAAGAGTCTGAACTGCAAATATGCAAAAAGTCAGTTGACAGGAAAGAAAATATAGAAGACTTAGAGGAAAGGATGTAGCCATGTGTAACAAGAAACTGAAAGCACATACAGAACAAGTGTCTTTGCTTAGCAGTAGCTAGGTTAGCAAAATAATGTTAATGGCTTTAAGGGCATGTCAAACATGGTGCCTGCTAAACCTAACCTTCCCTTCTAGATGACCCTACCCCATCCATACCCTTCTGCTTCAGGAAGCAGGGCTAGTCAATTCTTTGTTCAGAGACGGCCATGAAATTGGACCGGGGTGAGAGGCATCTGCAGGCTAGCAGGGGATTTATGGGATCACTGGTTTGAAGTAATATTAGCCAAACCAATCGGACCAGTTTATTTTGGGTTGGGTTGGCAAGACAGTACAGAGAGCAGAACAGAACAGACAAGAAGAAAAAGCAGAGATACATGAGGAGAGAGAGAAAATGAGTGAAGCTGATTCCTAAGCGGCCTCTCTCTTGCATGGCTCTTCCATCCCAGTCCATGGACATCTCTAGGATAGGCAGTCCCCTCCCTGGCCCTTTGCTGAAGGGGGGCTGGGGTAAGGGAGCCTGCTTTTCCAGCCTGACGGGATTTCTGAGCACATGACCACAGCCAGAATGAGGCCGATTTGCAGGAGGACACTGGATCCCGAGTAGCTGCCCAGCCTCTGAACTCTCCTGGTTCAGCAAGACCAGCTCCATTATGCTTTCTGACAACCTGCTGGTTTAGCTTTCTATGTTTTTTTAGTTTTTCTTTTTCTTTTTTTTTTGAGACCTGGCTACCCAGCTGAGATTCTCACCCTGTTATCACGAAAATACCTGAGGTTCTGCTCCCACCTCACCTGCACTTAAGATACCTTAAGAGTCTATTTCTTGCATCCTAATGAGCCCAGATAACACGTTCAACGTTAAAAAAAAAAAAAAAAAACATTGTTTTTTCTGCCTTGCTCTCTTAGAGATTTCCGAAGTGGGAAAAGAACAAAGGAGGACATCCTTGACTTGGGTGTAATAAAACCTGAAATGATTTGATTTTAATTCTTTTGCATTTAAATGCAGGTGAATAACCTTTGAAAACAGATTGTTGCCCAACTGATATGTGGGCCACCCTTTAAATGTAGTACTTGATTACCACACCTCCAGAATAAGAGCTCACAACTAACATTATCATCAATAGAAGCCACACGAGCAGATCTCGACACAAGAGCAGTAATATACCCCTAAATTAAACTATTTTGGCCTCTTTGAAAGTCAAATCATTTTTAGAAAGTGCTTTCTGAAGCCTCATTATTATTATGACTGGTACTAATTTATACATATATAATGCATTCTGCCTTATTGTATTCTGAAAATTACATTTCAGAATAATTTTACCCACCTGGAGAGAAGCACAACAGCTATTCCACAGCACTCGGCAATGTCTCAGTCCTGGCAATGAACAGAGGAAATGGCTGTAAATATGCCATTTACAACAGAGAGGTGGAACGTTATTTCAAAAGGGAGTTTGACTTTGATAGGTAGTTCTAGCTCTCTGGGAGAATTGTATTTCTTATCCCCACCTGTCACTCATCCTGGCCTAGTTGGGTGCAGAAAGACACCCATCAGTGATTTTTAACTTTGGCTGAACATTCAAATCTCCTGGGCAATTTTATAAAATATCTATGCCTAGGTCTATGTCTGCCCAACTGGAACTATCTCTGTAGATAAGGCCAGGGCTTCAGTGTTTTAAACTTCACACATTACTCCAATGGACAACTAAATTGGAGAACCACCGATCTACAACATTGATCTTCAAACTTTGCTTTCCCTCATAATCACTGGGGGACATCCTACCCATACTTACTGAATCATGCAATTCTGATGCACACTAAAGTTGGCAAACCATAGATTTACACAGAAAGAATTTGGTTCTTTCTGCCTCAAGGCTTCTGTTCCCCTCTCCCCAATATCTCGTTCCATTCTTGGCAATAGCTACCATTATGTATCCCGGTTAAAATGCAATAATGTTAATTGGAGTGATAACATATCAAACTAATCAGTCATCATGAGAATGTTCTCAGCAGAGTGCAGAGCCCTGAAAGAATGGATAAAGGATGGGTAAATGTTTCAGACAATAGGAGAATTCTAATGCTCTGTGCTCCTGACATCATTGGGTTCATAACACATCCAGCAATCACTGTTCTCCACAAACACTGAGTCATGGCTCTTGTTCCCCTTGCAAAAATAGAAGAAAAAAAAATGCTTGTTATTTATTAAGGATTTACTCCCATACTGGTATTATCTCATTCTGTTCTTACCATAATCTCATGAGGTGTGTCTAATTATTTTCAGGACCCAGATGAGAAATCTGAATTTCAGAGAAACTAAACACTTGTCCGAGGACCCCTAACTGGTGATTGCCTTATTGAAGATCAGACTTCAGGCCCCTAGACCAAGGCTGTTCTCTTGACTTTCATATTATCTTGCATCTGGCCAATATTATAAACACAGAAGAAATCTGGGTTCAAATTTTTGAAGAGCTGCCATGCAGGGGAAGCAGATCTAGGCTGTGTTGCTACAGAGAATAGAATATGGCTCAGTAGGTAGAAGTCAAGAGAGACATATTTCTCCTTAATCTATTATAATTAATATCAATTAAAGTGCTAATGATTGCTATTTCTTGAACACTTTGTGTTCAGCACTGAATTTTAAATTAGTGCATCTCATCTGATAGTCACAACAACCCTGTGGTGACAGAGGTACTATTATTAACCTGATTTTGTAGGTCAGGGAACCGAGTCTCAGAGAAATTAAAGAAATCATGGAACCCACACCAGTGGACATAATGGTGGAATCAGATGGGATGTGAAAGCGAAACGGGCTTGATCTAAGATCCTCAGATCATTCAGGACATGAAGTCAGAGTTACCACCAAAGCCCTCATTCCTGATTGCTAAGTTAGACATTTCTAACAAGAAGACTGTCAAATAATAGGTTGAACTACTTTGTGAAATCATGAGCTTCCTGTCAGTCACTGGAAATGCTTGAGTGAGGAGGAATGGCTATTAGCCACTCTGGCTTCACTTCCTTGCTGACTTCTCGAGTGTAGGTGTCTGGGCCCAGAGTAGGGTGTCTTCCTCAAGAATTTGAAATTCATACTGGGAGTGAGCTAATCTCTCTAAAATGCATAAGTGTGGTTGCCTTGGGTCCTTTCTTCCAATTACCACATTGGCCGAGTATTCCTGTAGTAGATTTTTCCTTTTTAAATTCAGCTAGCTCAAAGGGATTACTGTTTGAATCATCTGCAGGAGTAGGGATCTCATGAAAGACAGAACTTCAAACTAAATATAAATATGGTAGACCTTCCCAATGCCCAAATCAGAGGGTTTGCCAGCTTATAATAATGTTAGTGCTACCTGCTATTCTGGTAACAATTTCTGCTACCCTAAACATTAGGATCAATCCTTCTAATAAAACCCTCCTGACCTTGGTGATCTGTCCAATACATGGGTGCGGGTTGAGCAATCTTTCCACCAAGAATTCTAAACAGCACTCTTGGCTTTGGTTGAGAGATTGTAATTCCAGAGTGGCTTCCAACCATATTCTCTGCCATGTGGAGAAAGCGAGCTGCACTTCCAGAGGAGCAGAAGTGAAAGAAGTTGGAGAAGTGAAAGATGGTTGGAAATGGGTGGAGGGTGAGAGAGGAACAGACAGGGGAGGGGAAAGAAGCTGAGAACACCAACGCCATTGGACGAGGAGACTTCCCAGCCAGAGAGGAAAGGTCCCTGCAGAATCGGCCTCTGTGTTCTGGAGGCTCCTGGTTCTCCTGGGTGCCCTCCCCACTTTCTGACCTGACACCAGCTCTCCAGTGCCTTCTCCCCAGACTGTTGAGTCCTTTTCACACCACACTCTTGTGCCTTGATTATCATGTCACTCTCACAAAGAAACATTTTCCTTATGATTCAGGTTCCCCAGCATACTGAGCAAAGGAAGTTCTGTTGCTTCATTAGTAACCTGGAGCTTTGTGACCTGGTGGAGTTATCCCATTGATCAAGTTATCCCAGCAGCATTCAGGAAATTCAGCAAGCAGAGCATTTCAGGAAGGGTTACCTCCATTCACGTTCACACTGGGACACACAGTATCATTTTGTGCCCTGAGGAACAGGTAGAGCAGGAAACTTCATAGTGGGATCTAAGGGGCATAGAACCTATACCCGCCCTCCTCTCTCAACATGTGTCTCTATCATCTTGCCACAGATGCTTCCAATCTGTTCACTCAGGGCTTTCCAAAGTTTTCTGACAGTACACCTAAAAGTATGGGGAATGAGTGACTCTCAGTGGCTGCCTATGTTAAGATATTTTCCAAAACCCAGTGTTTGGTTTAAAACGTTCTTATGAATTTTCTCCTACGTAAAATATCTACATGTGCTTTATTATGACAAGAATGTTCTTTTCTGCTATTTTTGAGTAAAACGTAACTGTCAACATCTATGTCATGTTTTTTTTTGTGATCAGTATACCCCTGATAGGTCAAAGCTTAAGCTGGAGATAGCACGGCTACTGTTTAATATACTGTGTCTTGCTGAATGTTAAAATGCTAAGTTTCTGGGGGAGATGCAGTAGTAAGCCCTTAACACCTTGGCCTAAATCTACTTTTATTTTCCTAAGGTATTTTTTGTATTTGCCAAAATATTATATACATATCACTAAAAATATTAAATACCAAGAAAATCCCTAGCCCCTCTTCACCATGGGTTTTTTTCCTGGACAGTTCTGTTGATTCTACTAAATAAAGACCTCTTGGAATTATTGCCCTTTAAATAGGGTAGCTACACATTCTGGACAGTCCTGAATTATGTTTTATCCCTGTGTAAATGATTATCATTATTTCACTCCAAAGTATCCTCTGATTTGGATGTAAAATGACATGGTCACTGTACCTCCCTAGGGGCTGCCACTCTCTGTCTTTATTTTCTAACAATCACCTCCATGTGTTTAAATAATGGTTATGCCCTTGTTTCTTGATACTGTGTCTAATTTAGACATTTCCCACTGACTTCCTGCTCTCATGATTAAGTATTTTGCTCACATATACCCCCATCTCTTCTCCTCACTTCCTCTGAATAAATATATTGCTCTTTAGTTCCTCTGTTCATTACCTTTGTAACTCTATTTCTTGTTCCATTAATTATAGATCATTTCTCTTGAATTCCTAGTTTGTATGATAAAGATATTAGCCCCTCCACCCCTTTCTTTACCTGTCTTCTCTCTTTCACCCAAGTCCTGCATTTTGACTTTTATATCATCAAAGTTGGTAGGATTTATATTCTGTACTATAACCAAAAACTAATCCTGTGTTTAATCAATAGGGTGACTCTGAATGTTGAAGATCAGTTGGTAGCATTTATGCTATTATGTTCATGTATTTATTCACTACTAAATAATAAAGCAATGGGCTATCACTTCAGGCTTTTTTTCATATAACTTTTTGTCCCTTTTAGAATTTCCTCTCTTATATTCTCTGCCTTTATCTGAATTTACTTCTAAATTCTTTTTCTTTTTTAAAGATTTATTTATTTGAGAGAGAGAGCACATGTGCGAGTGGGGGGAGGGGCAGAAGGAGAGACTCTCAAGCAGACTCCCCACTGAGTGTGGAGCCTGATGAGGGGTTTGATCCCATGGCTCTGAGATCATGACCTGAGCTGAAACTAAGAGTCGGCCGCTTAACTGACTGAGCCATCCAGGCACCCCCTATTTCTTTCAATGTCTCCAAAGCACCATCTGTTCTCTGAAATAATCCCTTTCTTCCAAGTTCTCCTTTCTGGAATCATCCATTCCCCTGCTCCAGTCTGAACTTAGTGCTTGCCAGATCTGCTATAAAGTCGTCATCCTGAAACTTGCCTTCCTAGCTCTTCTGGCTTCGATGTACCATTCCTTGGATTCCATGTCTCCCTCCTTCTTGGTCTACTCTCTTGTTGTAGTGGGCATTATGATGGCCACACAAACATTTATTTCATCTACCTCCATTGTGTAGCAGCCATACAGTCTGAGAGGGATTGCCCTCAATCCCAGTTTCAGAGGTTGGTTTTAATTGGTTTAAACCAATCAGGGTAATCCCATCCCTCTTGGCCACAGTGATAGTTTCAAGAGGCACAGTCCGAATCTTCAGGCTCCTGGAATGTCCTGCCTGATAAGAGTGTCTTTGGCCACTAGACAGTCTAACAATGTGATTTATGATTTATGATGGGGGCTTTGGGTCATGTGGTATCAATTCCCACCTCTGAAGGGACTAGAAATCAGCCTGACCTCTGGACAGGCTGGAGAATAAAGGACAACCATGTAGGCAGTATGTGGTCAAACCCCAATAAGATCTCTGTACATCAAAGGCTTGGATGAGTTTCTCTGACTGGCTCTGAGTTTCTCTGGTTCTCTTTGTATTGTCACACATCAGAGCCAGAAGGAATTAACCCTCTCCATAACTCCACAGGGAGAGGACGACTGGAAGCTCTACATCTGGTACTCCCCTGGACTCTGCCCTATGCATCTCCTGCCCCTGGCTGGTCTTAATCTATCCTTTTCTTGTTTTAAACCTAATAAATGGTAACTATGAGTATCACAGCTTTCAATGAGTTCTGTGAGTCCTTCTAGTGAATTATGGAAACTGAGGGATTTTGAGAATCCCCCAAATTTGCACTTGGTATCAGAAGTGAGGGCAGTCTGAAGGGACTGACTAACTTCACAGAGGGCTAAACTGCAAGTGGTATTAGAGGCAAGGGCAGTCCTGGAGACCATGTCCCCCAGTTCTCTCCAAGTTCTAAATAATCAGGTTATGTGTTCCTCTGGACACAAAGGTGGCGTAATCAGTGTAAAGCTTATGATTTTAGTAGAATGTTGAAGCAAGTCACATTTCCTCTTCCCCTGGATAGAACTGAAGTATCATGTAGCTACCAATGCCTACTGCAGGCATCTTATAGGCCCAAGAGAAGCCAACCTCAGGATATAAAGCCTGGGAGGGCAGACTGAAAAGCCACGGGGAAGCACAGTCAGAACTCAAGTCACGCACCTCATGTTTCCTCTGCTTCCAATCTTTTCAGTTATATAAAGTAGTGAATCAGCTTTATTACTTTAAATCAGTTTGTCTTGAGTTTTCTGCCATCACTGAAAGCATCCTGACAAATTAGTAATTTGACTCATCTACATCCTGAAATAATTTCCTAAGAAAGGGTACAAATGGGGTGAAATTTTTTTTTTGGTCTTGGAATGTTTTTTTACTTATTCAACAAAGACATATAGAAAGCTTACTTTGTGCCATGTTTTTTTTAAGTGCTTTTATGAAAATTAATTCATTTTAGCAACACTGAACTAGGGGGCTACTATGATCTCCTTTTGACAGTGAAGGAAACTGAGGCACAGAAAGGTTATTTTCCCAAAAGCACACAGTTATTCATAGTAATCAAATCTGAACACAGCAGGTGGTTCCAGAGTCAGTGTTCATTTTGTCATCCTTTTGAGCTACTTCTCAATGGCTAACATGTCTTTACTCTTTGCTTCTGCTCTAAATGCAATCTTACTGATGAAAAGTCTGGTGTCAGTCTGGTTGTTGTTCCTTTACCAATGTTACTTCTCCCCTCCAATCTCTATTCCTTTCCTGTGAGTTGCTTTTAGGGTATTCTCTTTATTGTTAGTATTCTGAAATTCCACCATAAATTGCTTAAGTATGGGTCTCTTTTTCATTCACTTTGGTCATTATTTACAAAGTCCTTTGAATTAGAAGATTCATATCCCTCTTCAGTTGTGGGAAATTATTTTTGTTCTTTTCATTGAAAATGTTTTGCCCTCACTGTCTCTCACATCTCCTTTAGAATTCTTATTAATCACGTATTGAATCTACCATGATCTTACATCTCTTATCTTTTGTCATGTTGTCTCTTTGTTTTTTCATTTATTTTATTTTATTTTTTTATTATGTTCAGTTAGCCAGCATATAGTATATCATAAGTTTTTTGTTGTAGTGTTCAACGACTCATTAATTGTATATAACACCCAGTGCTCATCCCAACATGTGCCTTTTTCATTTATTTTAATCCCAGAAATACTGTATAAGCACATTACATCTGAGTGAGGGACACAGAAATTAGAGAAGTAAGCAGATCAATAATCTGATTTTAGAAAGAGGTAATTATATAAAGAAAACAAAGCACAATATTTGGGGTCACTTCTATTTTTGTTTTACCAACTGTGAGATTTCCTATACCTTATCCATTGCTATGTGGAATATTTTACTTTGACAATCATAGTTTAGTTTCCAAAAGTTCCCTTTTGTTCTTTTTCAAAGATACCTATTTTTGTCTTATAAATGTAATGATTTCTTGAATATCATGATATAAAATCTCTAAGGATAACAATTAAGATATTGTGAAACCTCTTTTTAATTTCTAAATTATCTCCACTTACTCTATTTTTCTCCCTTCTTATTTTTCTTACCATGGTACTTCTCTTTCATATTTCTAGCTTTTCTCAAATGTCTTGACTATGCATTTAGTTTTAAAAATGAGGCTGCAGAGAGGCTGCCTGGGATTGTCAACTGGCAGGCCACAGTATAAAGTAAGCATGAGCGCTAGGATGCCCAAGAGTTTTTTTCTGGGACACTGGGACTTATGCCATACCCCTTGTCTTTTCAAATAATGTGTTCAATTTATTTCAAGACTATCCCTCCAGTTTTGTGATGACTGAGATATAATCTTGTAGCTTTGAATCATCCTGTGTACACAGGTGAGGAAGGGAAGTCAGAGGTGGTTCCGTTCCAAATTAACCCCATTCTCTACCTCTCTTTTCACTCCTGCCCTCAATTGTAATGACTACCTTTGCACATCAGACCTCATAAGGATTCTGCTAGGCAAGTGGGCTGCCTCTTTGCTGTGCCTCTGACATCAAGGAACCACAGCTTCTTCCACTCTGTTCCAAGATTTCCAGCTTCTAGACCATTTGAAAAATCTTTCATTTTTTATGGCTTTCCACTTTTGTTATTTTTTCCTTGACCATACATGTATTGGGATTTTAGAATTGATAGGATAAAAATATCATCAGCTTACCATCAAATTCTCATAAAATATTTTTAGAAGGTGGTATTCCAAGGGTGGGTTTTATGAGTACAGGAATATGAGGGAATAGTCCTGGGAGAGGAGCTTTTGATGAAAAAAAGCAAAGAAAGTCAGATCTGAAGAAAGACTTCCTGGGAGGGAGAAGCTGATTTTAAGGGGTTTTATGGTTCTCAAGGAGCTAGTTGTTTTGCACTGAACTGTATCCCTCTAAGTTTGTATGTTGAAGTTCTAACTCCCAATGTGACTGTATCTGGAGAAAGGCTCTTTAGGAAGTAATTAAGGTTAAAGAGGCCACCAGGGGGGTCATAATCTGAAAGGACTATAGCTGAAGAAGAAGAAGTAGAGGAGGGGGAGGAGGAGAAGGAGGAGGAAGAACTAGAAGGACTCTTTCTCCACCATGTACGGATATAGTGAGAAGGTACCTATCTGCAAGCCAAGAAGCGAGCCCTCACAAGGGACCCAATCAGCTAACACCTTGATCTTGGACGTTCCATCCTTCAAAATCACAAGAAAATAAATTTCTGTTGCTTAAGCCACCAGACTCTGAAATTTTGTTATGGTAGCCTGAGTTGATGAATATACCAATGATTAGCACAAAGTTCTAAGGAGAAGGCACAAGAGAAGTTGTTGACATGTTTATTGAGGTTCAAGATACTCTTAATGAAAGCATTGAATTTGAGTCAAGAGACCTGCTGAACAAAATTCTGGCTCAGCTATTAACCTGAGTGACTTGGGCAATCACTTAACCCACTCGGCCATAATTTTCTAATCTATAGAGTGAAGCTAATAATTCTTATCTCCTGAGCCCTGGCATGAGTATAAAATGTTATATTTTACCATAATCATTTACTGTACCTAATTATTTGATCACAGTTGGTTTCCTTGACTGATCTGTAACAGTCTTGGCAGTTGAGTCTGTGAGCTAGAAAGGACAGACAAGTATTAATGAGCATGGCCAGCATGGTGCTTAGCACTCAGTAGGTACTCACTAAATTCAAATGTAGTCCGTGTGTAACTAGGTGGTCATCAAAATCTGTGGCGTTATGATGGTGATTTTCCCCTAGGAAGGCTCATGGAGACCATGGCAACCATTCTTTGGAAGGCTTGAAATTCCTGTCACTGTTTTGCCCTTGGCCAGGCCAAGACAGCACCCTTGGCATCACCACTGCTAAGTGTCCTAACTCAGCCTTCTGCATTCCGGGGAACTCTGATTTCTATGTAATATTTAGCATTTTTAATCAAAGTGGTCTAGTTAACATTTATGTCCTCCTTTCTAGACTGAGATCTTCTCAAGGGTGTGAACTATATCTGAATTATTTTTATTCGCAGCATGTAGCCCCTTTGCCCATCAAACAGCAGGCACTCAACATGTATTTGTTTCACTGGGAATTCTTATCTGGGAGACACCAGGACTTCGGCTTTCAGCTGCTTGCTCTTTAGAACTGTTTGAGGTCCTTCCATGCTCATCCATCTTCCTGTATATGTCTAGGACAATGGGTCTCATTTCTAGTTGCATTGACCTAAATGAGATCATACTGTGTGACTCTAGGGCCATGTTACTGCCATTTTCAACTTTATATTTGATGTGAATTATGGCACAGTGGGGGATTCTTTTGAGACTGTTGAAGAAGCTATATGTGTCATGTGCGGCAGCATCTGGTCCCATTGCCATAGACCACACTGAACACAACTGCTATGTGATTGACCTTTAATCTGAGTCTGGAGATGAAAGCTTGTTGACACTATGCTTTGTCAGCTATTCTCCCAAAGAACATCCTGGCCTATTGCTACTATTTCCTACTTTGAATATAACACATAATCTGTCATTGTTCTCTCAAGGAAGTGAGAGCAGAAACAATATTCAAGTCTCTATTTTTAACAGCAATATTGGAACTTTTTAGTGTTAAGTGGTACATGATATTAGTTTCTTAGATAATTAGAGCATGACGCTTTATAGAGTCTGCAAGCTGGTTTAGAATTGACTAGTTTGTCTCTGGTGTTTATGATTTCAGAACATTGCAGACAACTATAATAAACTCTTTCATTTGTATTCCTTTGTTCGTCAAGCATTAATAAAAACCTTTCTCTGTCAGGTAAAGTGTGAGCTTCTGACCTTCTGAAACTTACCTTTCAGCTGAGTTAAAAGGTGAGCTTTGGCTCACCTTTTAGCTGATGATGTTCTCAAGCCATTAAGCTGAAAAAGATACAGTACAACAACGTGGCTACTTTTAACATTAGCTCTCAGGTTGTTTTCTGGGTAGTAATACTAATATATTGCATTGAAGTATATTTGCATAAGTATATTTATGCACATATATGTATATATATGTTGCTAATACTAATATCTCAAAAAGTGCATGGTATTTTTTTGATTAATAAAGTCCTTAAGCACTTTTTTTTTTTTTTTTAAACTGACCTGATCTTCAGTAACTCTGAGAGATATTCATGATGCTTGGCATTTCCACATGACTAAAATAGGTTTCAGAGTAGATAATAAATTGCCCAAGGGTATAGTACCAGTAACTGGCAGAGCTGGGAGAAGTTGATTATTAAGGTGGTGTTTGTTTTACTTGAGAGCTTTGCCCTCAAGCAGGTGATGGTGTAGATGTTATTTAAGACATGCATGCCCACACTAATCAGTTGAACACTGCTTGGCAGTGTGTAATTACATGCCCATTATAAAATAAATTCAACATGTTCAGAGACAAGGCAGAGTGATGCTGACTATAATAACTGAAGAGCTTCATGGAGACATGGTAGATCTTGAAGAAAATATAGACTCAGGGGTGAGGAAATAAAAGGGGTTAACTACTGAGAAGAGAAAGTACAGTTTTGAATATCAGGCTGAGAACTATGGAGCTTTCTTCTATAATTAGCAGTGATACAGTAAAGGTATTTGAATAGATAAGTAGCTTGTCACAATAAATACCTGCTCTGTGACAATTTGTGGAAAAGGTTAGAGTAAGAAGATTATTGAGGGGCACCTGGGTGGCTCAGTCGTTGGACGTCTGCCTTCGGCTCGGGTCATGATCCCAGGGTCCTGGGATCGAGCCCCGTGTCAGGATCCTACTCAGCAGGAAGCCTCCTCCTCCCTCTCCCGCTGTCTCTCTCTCTGTCAAATAAATAAATAAAATCTTCACTAAAAAAAGAAGATTGTGGAGATTTTGAGTTTTGTTGTATTGGAGAGTAATGACAACGCTCGGCTGTCGAGTTCTTAATGTTTTCTATCTTCCTTTGATCCACAACTGGGACCATTTGGGGCCTGCTCTGGCTGCTGAGCCCTGTCTGGCTCTGGTGAAAGGCTGTGTTTTGGGTCTCCACCTTTTGAATGTATTCATTCCCGGTCAGTGAACCAGAGTGAGCCTGTGTCTGCCTGAAATATGACTGTGCCACGGACTTCGTCTATAAATACCAAGACAGCCCAAGTCTCAGTATCTTGATGAGCTGCTCTAAGTATCCAGGCTAATGTACTAGCTGATAGATTCTTAATCTATCACTACTGACAAATTTGACAAGTACACAAGCTTGAACATATTTTTGGTAGGTCTTATTAAAATGAATCCTAGCAGGATCTTTTTAAAATTTAATATTGCTGGATTTCCTCAGTACTACTTCAGTCCGCTTAATTTTCTTTTTTCTTTTTAAAGATAACAATCCAATATTCTCAAACACTGGGGACACTTGTGTTGCACTGATTGGCTAAAGAACAATGTAAGCATATATCTAAGTAATCCCTGTCAGTTCTTCTTGGAAGCCTTAGTCGGCAGAGATCATTTATACCATATAGAGATGTGGCAAGGAGAGGGGCCCTCAAGTAAACAATTACACTATCACAATCCGGGGTGATCAGTCAAGTTCTGATTGAACTTGACTCATGTAGGGCCTGTTAGTTTACATGGGGAAGGACAGTGGTAATAGAGGACCACTGACAGGTGTGTCATGGGGTAACAGTGCTATCAGATTAGATTTTAGAAATCACTCCAGGTTGTGTGGATGAGGAAATAGAGAGGGGTAATAAGGAAGGGGTCTCGGAAGCAGGAGATCAGTTAGGGGCTGTATTCGTTAGGGTTCTCCAAAGAGACAGAACCAACAGGATGTGCATGTGTGTGTGTGTGTGTGTGTGTGTGTATGTGCTTGTGGGTGCATGTGTGCAGGTGAGACTGGCAAACTAGAGACCCAGGGAAGAGTTGAGGTTGCAGATGAGTCTAAAGGCATCTGGAGACAGAATTCTTTCTTTGGGGGACTTCAGTCTTTTTTTCTCTTAAGGCTTTCAACTGATTGGTCTACCCACACTAATGGAGGTTAATCTGCTTAATCAAAGCATACTGACATAAATCTTAACTTTATCCAGAAAAATACCTTTGCAGCAACATCCACACTGGTGTTCAACCAAACAACTGGGTACCATAGCCTAGCTACATTGACACAAAGAATTAACCACCAGAAGAGCCAGTGAAATTTTATCCTCCAGGTAGGAGAAGAATTGTACCAGAATTTAATTGGGTGAACTTGTTGAGCAATTGGATGAGAGTTGTGAGAGAGCAATCTGAGCATCTGGAGAATGGATCCCTAAAACAGACAATTTCCTACCAATTTATCCATAGAGATGATCCAGCATCCACTCCCTCTTCCTCAGTTCCCTTATTCTATCCACTTATTGAGCAACAATGTGCTACGCAGTCTGCTGGGAACTGGAGACACAGGTTGATGGAACACATTGCTTACCTTAAAGGGTGTTGCAGTCTATTCATAGCTCTTCATTGTAGCTTTGCAGACCGGACTAAGAGCCACTTCACACCTTTAGCCATTCTTCATGCCACTCAGGCCTTTCCTAGAAATGAGGGCAAGCATGCATGGTAAAACAACAAGAGCAACAACAAAACAACACAAGCAAACCAAAAGCCACTCAACCTTGTCTCTGCTGTTTCCAGTACCTTTCCATATTTCCGGTGAGGGTGGAGCCTGCTTTGCTTTGCTCTTAACAAGGTGGTCACAGACTCATTAGTCCTGCAGAGAAGATCTAGGATGGGGTCTGACCCACTTATGCCTCCTCATTCCTGATGAAAAAACAGGCTTACTCCCTGAAACAGGGGTCATGATGTAGGGTTCTATGCATTTTCTGTAAAAATGGAAACTCCACAAACTCTCCTCCTGGTCCCTAACTGGCTGGCATAAGTTGCAGTCAAAATGACAATAGGAACTAAGAAAAAAAAGCTTCTTTGGGGAAAGATATACTTTAAAACATTTAGTAGAACATTATATGGGATTCCACATCTGGTTTTTCCACATTTATCATACCAATAAAACATGCACCTGTTAGTTTTTCATCACAAGCCATATTTCTCATCTGTCTTGTTTGACCTTGTCACATTTCCTTTTTAGCACTCATTTGGATTTTTGTACTGAGTAGAAGTTGGAAGTGATTGCAAAGGAAGGTGATTTCTTTTGACATCTAGTATATGACCCATTTATCTCCTTATGGAATATAGGGAAAGTATTAGAGGGGAGCACTAGGGAATAAGAGATGTTTGTACAAATATACAGGACTCCAGTTTCCTCTTAAGTTTGTCTTAGTGATCTTAGCCAAAAAATTTGGTGTAATTGTGTGGACGTTTGGATCTGGAGATTTGGTATGCCTTATGGGAGGGACAGAGTAAGAGGCACACTGTTTTCTAGATTCCTAGGTATAGGCCTTTTTAAATTCTGTTTTTCATTTTTGTTATGGAAAATTTCAAACATATAGGGAAGTAGAGGGAAGAGTATAAAGTACCTCATGTATCCATCATCTAGCTTCAGTAGTCATCAACAAAGGGATAAACTTATTTCATCTATACCCTTTTTGCTCCCACAATCCCCTTTGGAGTATTTTGAAGCAAATCCTAAATATGTCATTTCATCTGAAAAAAAAAAAACACACACACACAGACATATATATATATATATATACACACACACAGACATATATATATAGCCCTAGAAGATAAGTACTTTTTTTTATAACAAAACTAAAATACTATCATCACACCTAAAACACAATTCCTTAATATCATTAAATATCTAGTCAATACTCAAAATTTCCTTGATTGCATCATTTGTTCAAATCAGAATCCAAACAAGGTCCAAATACTGCATATAGTTCATATTTCTTAAGTGTCTTTAAATCTAACCCCTAATTTTTTATCACCTTTTTAATTTACATGTTGAAGGAACTGGGTCATTTGTCATGTAGAGCAACTCATACTCCTGATAAGCTGATTGAATCCTATGATGTCACAGAACGTATTTCTCTGTCTCCCTACTGACCCCCAAATTGTATTTCCTATAAAGTACAATCTGGAGGCTTGATCAGATTTGGGTTTGAGTTTATGACAGGAATACTTCATAGGTGGTATGGGGAATGATCTACCAGCATCACATCAGGAAGCATATCCTGTCTCCCTGCCCCTCTTTGGGTGATGCTAAGATTGTTTGATGGGTTTAGGTATTGTCAGGCTGGTCCATTGTTATCAAATTTCCCACTTGACAGTGGCCAATGACCACTCCCTAGCCCTAGATATATTTTCATTAGATATTGAGAAGTGGTCATATACTATGCCTATCATTCCTTCTTTGGTCAATGGCAGACTCTTTGGTTGGTTCCAAAGTCTTTTTGATGTGACCAGATTTTTTAACACAAAAATTAAGAGTTAAATGTTTGTAAAGGATGGAAACATACTCAACACTGTAACACTGCAAGGGAAATTCAAAAGCATTGATAGTTTCTTAAAGCAGTGGTTTGACTTGCCAGGACTTCAGGGAAAATTCTAATAGTTGAATGTTAAATCCACAAATAAAACAAAAGATAAAAAGTGGGAAATAAGATGCACACTGATAAGAGGAACACTTGAAAAATAGTTCTAAGTTCTAATAGTTCTATGCTATTGGAAAAAAATTAGCAACTCAAAACTAACTGGTAATTCAATTTCAAGGTGTTAAGCCAAATTAGAAAGATGAACATAAAACTATTTTTACTGTTTTTCTTTTGATCCAACAGAGTTTGTGTCTGGATAACTCTAAAACAAAGACACATTTTTATTTTGGTTTAAAAAAATTAAAGGCTGAAATGTATATATTTAGATAGTGATATCATATTTAAATATGATATAAAGGAAAGCATGATATACATGGCTTACTTTTTGCCTTTCTAAGTGATTTCAAAAATTGTGGTTTATAGACATGTAATACATCAGAGTCATTTCCCAAGGTTTATTCTCCTGACTTTGTAAAATTTCCTTTCAATATGGCAGCTGTTTACAAGATCTATCTGTGTCAACTTTTGCTAAAATGGAACCAAACCTTATCGGAATATTCTTCTTCTTACCTGGGACAGCACTTTAGGTTGCTATTTAACACATTAGGTACTGGTGGTCACATCTGTAGTGTTAAGAAACTTGGCTTGTTTACTCTAATGTTGTGTAAGTTCGGGAGAGAGAGGGAAAGACAGAAAAGCTGTTCAGTAACTTTGAAGCTCCATGCATGTTACGTATCCATTTAATCTCCTCATATTTGCGTGGTTAGGATAACGTTTTATAAATACCACTAAATTTTCACTCTTGTTGGATATTTTCACCAAGACTAAGTGTTGAAGTCATCATAGAACCATATTTGGTAAATATTGTTATAGTCATTTTGGAGACAAGGAAATTGAGACTAGGAGCATAATCTGTGCAAGTTCAAACAGCTAACAAGGAACAGGGCCAGAATTTGAACCCACACATCTGTCCAACTCATAGGCTGGCTTTTCCCCCCTATGTCATCAGCCTGCTAGTCATGTCCAAAAAGGGGGTGACAAGCAAACTAGATCAGTTTTCAGAAAATGTGCTCTATTAATCATTTAGTATAGATTTTATACTTACTGGATGTCACCATAAGCTTTTTTCTTTGTGAAGAATACACGGTCTAGGAGATAGGGTCTGCCAAGAAGGTGCACACTGCCCGACTTGTGTCCTCATTGGAAATATTATAGAATGTAGAATTATATAAAATAGGGGTAACTTGGTATGGTGTTAGGTGAAATGGAATTCTGTAAGCTCTGGCTCAAGCAAAAAGTCAATACATTAAGAGCCAGGAATCACCAAGAAGCAATGTGCTTGGAAACTCAATACAGTAATAAGTAACTCAGTATTGTGTCCGTGAAAGATCCCTTATTGTCCACCAAAAAATGTTAATGCACTGTTCCTTGGTGTCAGTCCTGCATCTTAAAATATCACATAAAAGATATCAGTGAGAGAATTTTTGCTTCCTTGAAATTTGCCACATAGCCTTGATCAAGGCAAAAATTCTATGGGACTATCTAACAATTCTGGATGCTTTGTTGTAAAATTGAAATTACATTGAGTCCATTCAGGATATGCATTTTTGTGTGAGGCTTATAATTACACACCCATAATTAAAAATTAAAAGAATAAACAAGAATGGAATCTTGTCATTTGTGACAACATGAATGGATCTTGAGGGCATTTGCTAAGTGAAATAAGTCAGATGAAGAAAGACAAATACTGTATCATCTTACTTATATGTGAAATCTAAAACAAACAAACAAACAAACAAATTTATAGACACAGAGAATCGATCAGTGGTTGCCAGAGGTGGGAGTTAGGGAGTGGGTGAAATAGGGTAGGGAGCAAAAAGGTACAAACTCCCAGTTATAAAATAACTAAGTCATAGGGATGTAATGTACAGCATGGAGACTATAGTTAATATGACTGTCTTGCATATTTGAAAGTTGGTAAGAGAGTAAATCTCAACACAAGTAAAAAAAATTCTGTGACTATGAATGGTGATGAATGTGAACTAGATGTATTGTGGTGATCATTTCACAATACATACGAATGTCGAATCATTATGTTGTACACCTGAAACTAATATAATGTTACATGTCAATGATACCTCAGTAAAAAAAAATAAACAAAATAGACTGGTTCTCCCTATACAGAATATTTTGTCTCTATTATTAAGTCAGCATATACGTGGTGATTATGAGCATAGCCAATGATGTGTTTCATAGTTTTGTACAGCCTGGCACTGGCCTACCTTAATCAAGACTCTTGATGATATCATGTGTTTAGGAGTGCCTACTATATGCTAGGTTCCTGCTAGGCTGTGGGCAAACAATGAGGGATAAGACAAAATGCTTCCTGGCCTTGGGTCACATACTACAGCTGAAGACAGCCATATGAACAATCAATTATAGTATTGTATAATAAGTGTTTTGACACTTTCAGAAACATGTAACCATCATCAAATGTAGCCTGGGGCAGGAGTGAAAAGGGGGTTCTGAGAAGGCTTGTAGGAGAGAGTGACACAAGTTATGAGAGAAGGAAGTTTGGAGTTGGTCAGATGAGAGAGTGTAGTTAGAAGGGGCAGGTAGGGGAGGCATGCATGTACCAGACAAAGTGAGTAGCATCTGGGAAGGCCTAGAGGCTAGTGAGAGCATGGGGACTGTCAGGAAGGTGGGAAGGAGGGTGAGGAGAAATACATAGGGTGGGCCTGGAAATGATAAGTGAAGAGATAATCAAGAAGAGCCTCGTAGACCACATTCAGATGACTGGACTGACTGCGAGGACAACTGAAGGGAAGTGAAGAAGGTGAGGTGGCCCAGTTTGTGTTTTAGAAGGGCCATCTGGCTGCTAGGGTGAGAATGGAGGGCAAGAGGTAGAACCACCTGGGAGGCTTCACAGCAATCCAGTTGAGAGATGATGGTGGCCTCACCTGGAAGACAGACAATAGTGAAGATAATGGGCAGAAATAGGCAGGTTTGGTAGTTGACAGGACATGGTGCTTGTTGGAGAGGGTGGTGAGAGAGAAAATAGAGTCCAGGCCTGGTTTCTGACTTGGGTGACTAACTGAGGCAGTGCAGCTAGAGATAACAGGATGAGGAACTGGTTTGCAGGGGAAGGTGATGAGTTCATTTCTGGATGTGTTAGGTTTGAAGTATCAGCAAATTGATCCTCTTCATTTTCTAGTATATTCTAAAGAATGAGCTGAGTGTCCCTGTGAAATAACTGGGATAGATAAACTCACCTATCTGTCTATGTAGGAGCAATGGCATTCAGAAAAAGTCCTAAAAAGCTGACTTTCTGATGCTTCTCTTTTACACTGACCACAGATACATATGTGGGCCCTCAGCATTCATGAAGAATGCATTCAAATGGTCCCTTTGATAATTCTAGGTGGTTAAGAATTATAAAAAGAGAAAAGCTGGGGTGGCAGTGACCTCTAAGGAATCTCTTCTCCAGCAACCCATACCTCCTCTGCCTTTCTCTTCTTCCGATCAAGGGTTTGATTTGGAAAGACATGGAGCAGCCCTCAGGTGATTGTGACTCACTCCCTAGGACAGGGGAGGCTGTGGGGGCTCCCTGAAGACAGTGACTGTTGGGTTTATTTATTTTTAAAAATAGTTTTATTAAGATTTCATTCACATGCCATACAATTTACACATTTATTTAATATTTATTTATTTATTTATTTATTTATTTATTTATTTATTTATTTATATTAAGACTTTTGTTTTAATTCCAGTATAGTTAACTTGCAGTGTTATATTAGATTCAGGTGTACAATATAGTGATTCAACAGTTCCATACATTACTTGGTGCTCATCATGGTAAGTGTACTCTTGATCCCCACCACCTATATAACCCATTCCCCCACCGATTTCCCTTCTGGTGACCAAGAGTTTGTTCTCTATAGTTAAGAATCTGTTTCTTGGGATGCCTGGGTGGCTCAGTCTGTTAAGTGTCTGCCTTCAGGTCAGGTCATGATCCCCGGGTCCTGGGATCCAGCCCCATGTCAGGGTCCCTGCTCAGCGGGGAGTCTGCTTCTCCCTCTTCCTCTCCCTCTGTGAGTGCTCTCTTCACTCTAATTAATAAATAAAATCTTTAAAAAAAAGAATCTGTTTCTTGATTTGTCTCTCTCTCTTTTTTTCCCTCCTTTAAAAAAAAAGAATCTGTTTCTTGGTTTGTCTCTCTCTCTCTTTTTTTCCCTCCTTTGCTCATTTGTTTTGTTTCTTGAATTCCATATATGAGTGAAATCCTAGGGTATTTGTCTTTGACTGACTTATTTAACTTAGCATTGTACTTTCTAGCTCCATTCATGTCATTGCAAATGGCAAGATTTCATTCTTTTTTATGGCTGAATAGTATATACATACATATATATATATACCACATCTTCTTTATCCATTCATCAGTCGATGGGCACGGGCTGCTTCCATAATTTGGCTATTGTAGATAATGCTGCTATAAACATTGGGGTGTGTATATCCCTTTGAATTAGTATTTTTGTATTCTTTGAATAAATATCTAGTAGTGCAACTGCTGGGTCATAGGGTAGCTCTATTTTCAACTTTTTGAGGAACCTCTACACTGTTTTCCAGAGTGGCTGCACCAGCTTGCATTCCCACCAACAGTGCAAGAGGATTCCCCTTTCTCCGCGTCCTCGCCAACACTTCCTGTCAAGTCACACATTCAATGGTTTTTATTATAGTCACAAGCATGTGCAACAATGACTGCACGTAGTTAAAGGATAGGGGGTTTGTTCTTGAAGTAATGAAAACTTTTAGAACATTTTCATTACTTCAAGAACAAACCCCTTATTCTCTAACTATCACCTCTTTATTCCCACTCTCCTTTAGTTTTAGGCAATCATTACCTTATTTTCCATCTCTGTAGATTGCCCTGTTCTGGAATTCAAATGGATGGAGTCTCACGTCATGAGATCTTTTGTGACCAGCCTCTCACTGAACATAATGTTTTCAAAGTTCATGTATGCTGTTTCTCTTTTTATGGCTAAATAATATTCCATTGTATGGAGGCTCCACATTTTGTTTATCTCTTTGTCTGTTGATAGGCATTTGGGTTGTTTCCACCCTTTGGCTATTATGAATAGTGCTGCTAAAACATCTGTGTATATATAGTTAGTGCTTTTTATTCATCTGTGTGCCTCTAGGCTTAGCGTCAGGAAGAATGAACTTTTCTGCCACTGATAGCAACTCAGAGCTCAGCCCTGAGGGCAGCCATAGTCTTCGGCTCTCAGGCAGCCTTCAGATCCTAGGCACAACTGTGAAGCAGGAACATTTATTCTTGTTTCATGATACCTTGATGTATGTGTCCTTTTCTTGCCTCCTTTCCTGTTTCCTTCAGTACCCTACAAGTCGGAGGGAGTCTTGATTCCTTTTAAGAACCACTCTTTAGGCTGCCCAGATGTCTGCCACTCCAGCCTGCTCTAATCCACACTGCCATTCTTTAAGGGTGGCTGAACAGCTGATAAATCCACAGGGAGGTGAGAATGAGGCCTCAGACACAAAAATTCTTTTGCCTTTTCATAGAGGGGCATTGGCCCAAACAAATCTCTTATTGTAAGAGAAGAGGTTTCTTTAAAATTTGAGTTTGGGGAGCTTCTAAGTTCTCTAGACTGCATCCAGAAACTCCCTTACCCTGTATCTCCCAAACCCCCTTCTTCCTGATCCTTGTTAAGTCTGAGACTTAAACCATGAGGCATTACTTGGCATGAGTGTCTAAGTAAATTTTATTAAAAAACTAAATACTCAAAAGTCATAGATCATGAATCTGGGAATGCAACCAAAGTCTTTTACTATTTCAAATAATTAATAAAATGAAAATTGGATAATAATGGACCGTGTGTTTGTGTGCATGCCATTATGAAAGTTATGATATACGTCCCTTGGAGAATGTCCCATTTACTGAGGTGCCCATCAGCTTTGCCTGAATGTGAAGGAAGAATCTGAAACTGTAATCTGTGTACCAACTGTAACCAGAATCACTGTGAGTGTCAATTTCAGGGGCCCCATTCCAGCTACTAAAGCAAAAATCTCCTGAGGATGCCACCCAAGGATCTGCCCTTTGAGCAAGCTCCTTGGATGATTCTTATACACATTCATGTATTAGGGCCATTCAAAAATATCAGGGCTTCAATTATACACATGCTAGGTAAGTAGTGGTTACCATACTATTTTTCATCTAAACTTTGGAGAGTAAAAGGAGGGACTATTAATCATTATGCGGAGAATGTAAGTGTAAACCAGGACTACCCTGGCAAACCAGAACGCAAAGTCACCTTGCAAATACATAAATGCCACCCTGTCCAGGTGAGAACTTATTCTGCTGTCTTACTCTACTTTTCCAGTTCACCGGGGCCACATTCTCAAAGCTTATTTCGTGAGTCCATGCCTACAAGCTTCCTACTCTTGCTGATTGCATGTCCCCTACATGCAGTCAACTTTACTGTGGTAGTCATCAGTGCTACCCCCTGTTCCCTGGGCCTCCTCTCTTTTTGACATAGACAAGGCTGAACTTGTGGTCTGCCTCGTGGTTGGGTGCAGTCATGGATCCGGAATGGAAGGAATGTTGAGTCACTATGGGAAATCCAGCAAAGTTCCCTACACTTGCAGTGCCAAAGAACTAGGGATATGAGGAGCATCTTTTCAGTTCCGCCAAACCTGCTGTATTAGTGAACCTTATTTAGTGTTCAGTGTCCACTATATTGCCATTAAGGGTCTAGTAGGACTCAGATGTAATTCTGAATTTGTTATCATAGAGGCCAAATGTGGTATCCAGTGGTACATACAGGCTCAGAATTGTACCTGTTTTTCCCCAAGTGACTCCCTCTTCTCCCATCTGTGTATAATTTACAGAGAACTTTCAGATACTTTGTTATTTGGTATTTGTATTAGTTCCCAAGGCTTCTGTGACAAATTGCCATAAAGTTGGTGGCTTAAAAACAACAGAAATAAGTTCTGTCACAGTTCTGTCACTGTCCACTGGGTGGACATCAAGGTGTCAGCAGGGCCACAATCCCTCTGAAGGTTGTAGGGGAGAATCTGTTCCTCGCTTCTTCCAGCTTCTGGTGGCTTCCAGCACTTCTTATGGAGCATCACTCTAGTCTGAGGCCAGCATCTTCAAATCCCTTTGTCCTCATCTTCCTATATCCCACTTTTCTCTGTGTGTCTATTCTGTCTCTGCTTTACCCTTAGGAGGATATATGTGATTGCATTCAGGTCCCCCCCACCCAGCCCCCACAGATAATCTGGGATAATCTCCCCATCTCAAGATCTTTCCTTTAATCACATCTTCATAGACACTCTCGCTAAATACGATAATATTTACAGGTTCCCAGGATCAGGACCTGATATCTTTTGAGCCATGATCAGCTCACCACCACAATCAGCAAATCTTTGTGGGTGGTGAGAGCAGGCATGCATCATCATCTTCATTTCACGGTCAAGGTTGACGTGGAGGTTCAGAGAATTTAAGTGACTTACACAAGGTCATGAGCCTGTCTGATGGCAGACGAGGAAGTAGAAATAACTGTGCAATTCCCTTTAAGCTGTGCTGATTCCCCAAGGGGGTCCGGAGGATACATGGCATGCGGTCCATCTCCTTGCCTCCCTGTGCACCATTGGACAATGTGCTTCAAAAGTCTAGCACAAAAAACGACTCTTGGGGCTGACTCGGTGATGGAAATCTTAGTCTGTGTAGGACTTTCCTGGCATCATTAGGAACCAGGAACATGCCTGGTGTGGAAGTCTAGCTCCAGCTGTGCCATTAATGAGTTGTATGAGCTTGCGCAACTTTCTGTGACTTTCTGCTTTTCAGATTCCTAATGTTTAAGACAAGGGGATTGGGCTAGGAGATAACATGTTAAAATACAGATACCACTGAATGCCCACAATGCACTTAGAATCTCTATGCTGGACTAAGAACTTGGCTTAAATCATTTCATACACTCCTCACAAACAACCTGATGAGAGAGACATAATTATGATGCACATTTTACTGATAAGGCTTAGAAAGATTGGACAATTTGACCAAAGCCAAGCTGTAAGCCAGTGGTGGACCCAAATGTGATCTACCTGTCTGACTCCAAAGTCTTCTGGCCATCTGCCCCCTCATTCTCACCATACTCCCCATCCATAGGACTGTGATACCATGATACCAGCATGGCACATTGGTCTGGGCCATATAATGGCCCATACATAATATAACTTACTTGTCTCTGATATTTTCCAAGGAGCTAGCTGATGGCTGGCAGCCAGATGCAGGATAGTCCTTTATTCAGGATATTGTGTGAGAAAGATGTGGTTCTGAGCAAAGCTAGGAATTTCCAGGAGAAAGTCCCTCGTGGGACTGTCACAGAAAGTAGAACTCTGTGGAACAGAGGCAAATAACGGTCTACTTTTATAGGCTCAACAGCTCATACTCAGTAAGCATTTGTGTCCCTTTTGGTCTATAAAACCTAGGTGATTTGTCTCTGTGACTTTTGAGGCAGCTTTGTAGAACCATTGCACATCAGGGTTGCAAGAAGCCCTGGGGGGCAGGGTCGTCTCACCTCCACATTTTGTATTTGAAGAAATGGAGGCATAATTAAAGGAAATTCATTTATCCAGCAAACATTTCATGAGAACCTGTGTTTCAGATATAGCGCTGAACACCAGGATACAGAAACAAAACAATACGATCACTGTTCTAGAATCTCTGTGCTTAGTGGGCGAGGAAAGCTCATAAACATACAATTTCAATAAATATGGTAAACACTGCAATTGTGCTGAGAATTCTAGGGGATCCTGAGGGAGTCAGCAGAGACTGATGTATGAGCTAGAAGAAGAAAGTAGGAAAAGACAAAACAGGCAAAGGGAACAGGATCCCAGAGGGGTCAAGTGTATTCAGGACAGTGAGAAGTTTGTGATGGTTGGGACCCGAGGTGATGTGAGAGGATTTACAGGGGCTGGTGTGACACTTGCCCAAAGTCAAATAACTTCTGGTCTGTTGAGATTGAAGCATTTCAGTCTATACCCTCAAGTTGGTTTTAATGACATTTTCCTTTCACTGGACCTATTTTGTGCACTTTGGTTTTACTAGGCTAGACTTGGCATCCTTCATCAGAGACACAGGATCACTTTCACATGCTGCAGAACTTCTTAGGGCATCCCCCAGGTCTGCTGACCACATGGAATAGTTTTGTGATGTGTGGGAATCAGCTCAGACTCTTGTACCTTATTTTGTTTCTGTTTCTAGCCTGCAGCAAAGTCAGAGCCCCTGCCCAGCGTGGAGGCCTCAAGTTACACCATGATCCTGAGAGTACCTGGTACATCTGTGTGTGCACATAGTTGAAAATGCTTTCTGAATAAAGTCATTGTTTTTTAATCACCAAAGAAGAATAACTGAGAATTCAGATTTGCGAGTGTTTTGTCTCCCAGGGAAAAGAAAAGAAGGAGATACTGCTCCTTCTGGTGATTTCAAGATTAATTCACTGCCCTTTTTATCCAGTTTCCAGGTTTTTCCTTAGAATTCACTGACCACAAGTTGGTTTCCCCATCCCCATGGTGCCTATGTATATTTGATGTACTTTTACTGGCTGGCTGAGCAGTATGATGGAAATGGAGGTGAAGATCCACTGTTATGAGTGGTCCCTTGGCATTCCCTTGTCCCTTAAAATTGGTGGATCTTGCCAAATTCCTTTCCATTAATTATAATAACAATAATAACAAAAGCTTCTTTGGGGGTCTCCTCTCTGCCTTTATAATGCAGTTCTTTCTCTCCTATATTCCCCTTAGGATATTTTCTACTTAATGAGATGCAGTGATACATATTCTTCCTTACTGTTTCTCTTCTGGCTGAATGTGATTTTTTTTTTGTACCTACAAAGGCCCCACAGTTTGAGTCCTGAGTGTCCAAAAAAGATTCCTTAAAAAGGAAAGCAAATACTGAGGCCGAAACTGTGAACTCTGGAGAACTATTATTTTCTTCCTTTAGCATGTATTGATGACCTACTATATCCTATGTTAGATTTTGAGGGCATAAAGATGAATCAGCCTATGTCCACAAAGAAGTGAGTTGCATGCAGAAGGCTAATGAGTAAACCCCCAGATACACAGAAAGCCCCAAAGGTCTGTGGGAGCATGGGGGAAGGGCCACAGAGCCTGGGTGGAGGGTGGGAGAACAAAGGGAATCCATTTCCAGAGATATGCTGAGTTGCTTCTTAAAGAATAGAATTGAATAAATACAGGGTGGAAAATTAGGGAGAAGTTGGAGGAGAGAAAACAGGAAAGAGGAGAGGTGGCACAAAGGATGGTAGAATAGAAAGGAACATCATTTACAAAGACCTGGAGGTCAGCAATTAGGTGGCATGCAAGAGCACGTGTAAAATGACGTGTTAAAGAGAGGATAAAGATTTCAACTCATACTACTGGGACCCTACTAGATAGCCTTTCATGTACTGTCATCTCACAAATGGTTGGCTGAGTACCTGTGGTAGATATTACTGTATCTAGAGAAGAACACTCTAGGCCGAGGACATGAAGTCACTTTTGAAGTCCTACAGTCACCTATTTAAGTGAAGGATCTGGGATTGTGATTTCACTCCTCTTGGCATTTGGTCCACACTCGTCACAGCTGCCTCAGGCATATTTGCAGAAGCCCTTGTCAGGCACCCTTTTCCAAAAGGAAGGCCCAGCAGCACGATATAAATTAACAACCACATTCACCAGGACTTTGAGGAAACTTCTGTAATGTGTGTGGTTATAGGTAAGAAATTGAGGAAGCAAAAAAAGTGGCTCTTTTAAGGAGGGCACTGGATGAGTGAAAAAGAGAAACCAAGGATGAAGGAGGTTAAGGAAAGGAAGAAAGTAATTATAGTTCAGTGAGCTAAAGATACAATTTAAAGACTTTACAGGAAGGAGCCAAGGTAGGAATGGAAGAGATTAGATTGCAGGGTTTCTATGGGCTGGTGAAAGCTTTAGGGTAAATCAAAGGACTGTTACCAATTCAATAGAATTTTATATTATTTTAGGAAATCGAGTAACAGTCCATTAGCTGCAAAGCCCAGGATCAAGAAGAGAGCTAAAAGACAGGGAAAGTTCTGGAAGCCTCATATATCTAAAAGCTTTGGCCCAGAAATATGTTGATGCTATAAGGGTCTCAGAGATCATCTCCTATGACTTCCTGACTTTGCATCTGAGGAAACCGAGGCCAGAGAAATGGTGTTAATTCTACATGTGATTGAGCCCACCTCTAAACAAACACTTGATGATAACCTTCAAACAGTCAATTCAATGGTCTTTGCAAGAATGTGAGTATTTCAGGCCAGGGTGTGGGCTTCCAAAAGTTGTTAGAGCAACAGCCCTCTCTAGTCACAGACCAATCACAGAACACGAGGTACAGAATCAGGGACCTGAATTGCAAAGAACATTGGGAAGAGATACAGAAGTGTGACCCAGAAAAGCAAGCACTAGGAGGAAACAACATCACCACAGAAGATTGGGACGTGAAGAAAGGACAAGTGGTGGTAAGGATGAGAACGGAGAAACACAGAAGCAAGAAAAAGGGCTGGACTATTGTTAGTAGACGTATCAGAGAGACTCTTTAGCTTTATGGAGAGTAAGTCCTCATTTATATTTTGTTAAAACATTTTAAAAAAAATAATAAAATGTGCACCTTTTAACAGGATAAGGCAGCATGGGCTAGTGGGGAGGTGGCAGGCTTTAACCTCTGTCACTCCTGACTTGAACGCCGGACTCTGACGCTGTGTCAGTGTTCAGTCAAGAAAACATGAACCACCGAGGTATTCTGACAGAGATAAGTTACTTTAGGAAAGCTGTTAAATATTATTGAAAGATGGAAAAGCCTAAAATGGAACACTGAGGAAACACCAAGCAACAGGAAGGAGCTATGGCTCCTTGGGCTGGGGGAACAGGGGTGGGGTGGGAGGGGAAGGTAGAGGAGGGGGACTTCAGAACTTAGAAACTTGAGGGAGGGGCCTTCACAGAGACTGCTGAGAAGGGGTCTGCTCAGCTGGTGTTGGGGCTGGTGCTCTGCAAAGCTGGGACTCAGACACAGGGGAGGGTGTACCACCTGGTTCTGATATTGGGAATGGGGTTGAGCTGACGCTGACTTCAGGAGTAGAGGGGGAAAACCGCACAGATATCAGAGCCAATTACTGCTACTGGGAGCAGCTAGTGTCAGGGTGAGGAAGCACTGCTGGAAGATGTAGATAGGAACAGTAGGAGAGGGCAGGGGGTGTGGACCTTATTCCTTGTCCAGGCCTCTGGACTCATTCTTAAGTCCCCTAATGGCAGAACTTAACAAAGAGCAATCTGAAATGGAAAAGTATGGTTTGCAGAGTCTCAGTCCCAAATTTGATAAAGCAGAGAATAGAAGAGTGGGTTTGGTACCCAAAGGCTGTTGCTTAAAACTACCAAGCCCCTCGGTAGCCCTGTGAACCCCATCTGCTTAGACCTCTTATCCTAGAAACTAATCAATCTCCCCTGACGCTATAATCCCTTCTGGTTCTAACCCCTTATCCCTCATTCCCTTTATGGAAAAACTCCTCAAAATTGTTTTCTGGTTTCAGTGTCTCCACACTTCTCTTGAGACTTTTCCAATCGGGCTCCCATCTGTAGCGCTCCCTTGGAACCAACTCGTTTTCCATTCCAGAAGGCTCTTCTTCCTCCGGTTGTGGTTCTCAGTTTTATCAATGGGACGGTTTTAGGGGGACATTCTTCTAAAAACTCATTGCTCTCTAAAGAAAAGCTGTAGGGGTCAGAAGGTCAGAAAGAAGGTAAGACCTGACCAGAAAAGCTCATGGAGGAAAAAATAAAAGATAAACCCTCCCACTTCTTATTTCATGCCATGTTTTTAGATTGGCAAAAAGTAAATACATCATGTAGATAGAGAATGTTCAGAATTACTCTGAATATTATCTTGAGGAGAATGTTAACGCTAGCCCTGGCTGTTCAAATGGTTCATTTTTGGAGGCTGATTAGGGGTTTAGGGAAGTGAAGAAAAATCTGACCTTCTTTTTAAAAAGAGGGAAAGTATTAATGATAAAACTTGTCCTTCATTCTGCTCCCTTTCTTTGACAATATCACCATCTCCTCACTCTCCAATTTACCAATGCGATTTAGGCTGCAGAGAAATCTGAATAGCCATTCTGATTTCACAAAGAACTGTTTTTAGGGGTAAATCCTACCGTTTCGATCTCTGGTCCAGAAAACCCACCAGATCTGAGCAGCACTGAAGCTGCTTTTAATCCACAAATGACACTAATCTGAGTTCTGTATTCATGGGAAAATACACAGGCACCCTGGAACCAGAAATACAGATATTTTCTTATAAGTAAGTAGTGTGAATATAAACTTTGAAAGGCTGGAGAAGATTTCTTTGGAAGAAGCCTTACAAACATCTTTTCTACAAGAGCAATCCTCACCCACCTGCACTCCCTTAAGTCCTCCTGGAAACCTTCTGTTTCAACTCTTCGTCCTGAATTGTTGATTTGATGCTACAGCTCAGATATTTGTCCCAAATCCTGGAAAGCATATCTTGATCTTCATCATCTATAGGAAATGAGGTTTAATGTAATAATTAAGATACTATTGTGAACATGGAAGCAATCTAAGTGTCCATCTTTGGATGAATGGATAAAGAAAATGTAATATTATAACAGGGAATATTATTCAGCCATAAAAAAGATAATTTTGCTATTTGCAACAACATGGATGGAGCTTGAGGGCATTATGCTAAATGAAATAAGTCAAACAGAGAAAGACAAATACTGTATGGTCTCACTTATATGTTGAATCTAAACAAGAACAAAAACAAAAGAAAACCCCTCCCCACCCCTCCCCCAAACCCAAAGCCAATTACAAAATTGAAGCGTTTCTTTAGAAAGAACATCTGAATCACTCACTCCCTTATTTTCAGATAAAGACAGGCTAAGATTGGCTGACTCAGATGGCTAGTTACCAAACTCAAATACACTGAACAGATTGATGGTTGTGAGGGGCAGGGTTTAGAGGTGGGCAAAATGGGTGAAGGTGGTCAAAGGTACAAACTTCTGGTTACTAAATAAATAAATCCCGAGGACCTGATGTTTGGCATGGCTACCATAGTTAATAATACTGTATTGTATATTTGAAAGTTGCTAAGAGAGTAGATCTGAAATGTTCTCATCACATGAAAAATATGTGTAACTATGTGTGGTGATGGATGTTAACCAGACAAGCTAGACAAGCTAGACTTGTCATGGTGATCATTTCACAATATATACAAATATTGAATCATTATGTTGTACACCTGAAACTAATATAATGTTATATGGCAATTATGTCTCAATAAAAATAAATAATGTCATGAAAGAAACTGGACGACTGGAAGCACTTGGTAAATGCTTGTTCATCCTAGCTGTTAAGCTGTACCCTTAGTATGTGTATTGACAGATGAATTTTAGGAGTCTGTGTATTGTCTTTGCTCCCAAAAAATCTTCAGGAAGGCTATTGGGCTTGGCATGACAGCTTCAGCTGACCGTCTGAGGGCAGCCTGGCTTGCTCCACATTTCCAGGGAGTTGTAGTCTCTTCAGGGAGAGATGTTATCAGCCTCAGGGCAACACCTGGCCCTTCCTGTTTGTATTCAGGTACTAGGTAAGCTACCAAAGGGCTCTCCACACTGCAGTGAACACTCAGACTCCTAAACTGGCCCAAAATTGCTTCAGAAAATGAAAGCATCAACAGAGGTTCTGATGTCCTCATGGAGGTAAGTGACTGTGGTAAGATGCAAAGTTGAACATGAGACAGTGTAACAGAATAAGAAAATATATTTATTTCTTCCTATGGCTATAGACACATAGACTTTTAAAAATAGGGCTAAATTCTGGCTTGTGAACCATACTGAGAGCAATGCCAACTAAGAAATATATAGCAACCAGCTTTAAGTACCCCAGATTAAAAAAGCACCTTAAATAATATGTAAGATTCATCTATTTCATCTTTTAATAATTCTGTGTCACAAACACTTCTGTTGTACTGTGCAGGCAACCAATACTGCCAATCTTTCAACATTTATAGGATAAATTATTTAATTGATATTTTAATTACCACCACCTTCATTTGGGTAGATGGGAATGTAATGTTTATAAGACACTTTTTTTTGAAATAAGACTCTTGAAAAAACAGTCTAGGATTGACTATGGTTATTTTGAAAGCCCTCCTGGGCAATATTCTTTGATTGCATTCCATAGATATTTTAATCTTGTCATTTTTGCTCAAGGGCCAGCAATAGCTCCCTATCGATCCTTATATTCCATACAAGTGTCTTCACCTACTGCCGATTGCTCAGCCCATCTTTCAAATCTAATTTTCATTATAACTGAACATTAACACTCTGGTTTGTCAAGTTAACGTGCCTCTTACTTCCTTAAAAGCCAATTACAAAATTGAAGCGTTTCTTTAGAAAGAACATCTGAATCGCTCACTCCCTTATTTTCAGATAAAGACAGGCTAAGATTGGCTGACTCAGATGGCTAGTTACTAACAGAAGGGGACTTGGGCCCAGGTCACCTTACGCTACACTTAGTTATAACTCTCCCTGACTGTGCTACCTCCTGACTCTTATTTTCACCTTCGTGCTCCTGATCAAGAATGACACTGCCCCAAATGCCATCTACTTTCCTTTTAAGATGTCTTTCCATTGTTCCAGAACACTGTTTCGAAACTCAGCTCTTCTAGAACCCCTGCCCTTTAACCCCAGGTGGCTCTCACATAGTTTTATCTCATGTCAAAATATCCCCCCATATCCTCCCAGCCTCTCCTACTGCAAACACTTCATTCATATCAAACTAATATGACTTTGGGTTATTCCGCTTCCTAATGTTATTATGTGATTTTTGGTTCTGTAATCACGAGCTCCCTGATAGAGTCTTCTCCATCCATACCTCCTATCCTGGTGCCAAACACAGTGGTTCTTCACACAGACAGAGTTTGACATCTATTGACAGTAAAGCAGAGGGCAGGGGGCAATTCCCTCATCCTGTCTACATCCTATTGCTTTTAGAACATATAGAATTCTCTCTCTATTGATGCAGTGCCTGTTCAAAGCTGTCCATACCAGGCCAAATATATTCTATGTCAATTCTTCTTGGCCTTGGAGCGGTGACATGGTTGAAAGGTATATTGTGAGTAAGTTATCACTAATAATAGTTATAGCACTGACATTTAGAAATGATTTACATATTTTTTAAACACAGAAAATTCAAAGTTATTTCTATAATATTACCCTTACCACTTACATTCTTTTTTTTTTTTTTTTTTTTTAAGATTTTATTTATTTACTTGAGAGAGAGAGAAAGAGAGAAAGAATATAGGCCGGGGAGGGGAGTGGTGGTGGTGGTGCTGGTATAGAGGGAGAGGGTGGCTCAGCAGGGAGCCTGACATGGAGCTCAATCCAGGCCACGACCTGAGCCGAAGGCAGACACTTAACCGCCTGAACCACCCCGGTGCCCCATCACTTACATTCTTGAATGTTTATAAAGCGGTAGAGTTACAGCTTGAGATTAGCCACTCTTTTTAAAGGTAACCTGGCATAGGGCACCTGGGTGGCTCAGTTGGTTAAGCCTCTGCCTTCAGCTCAGGTCATGATCCCAGGGTCCTGGGATCGAGCCCCACATTGGGCTCCCTGCTTGGGGGGGGAGTGCTTCTCCCTCCCTCTGTCTCTCCCCCCGGCTTGTGTGCTCTCTCTCTCTCAAATAAATAAAAATCTTAAAAAAAAAAGGTAACCTGGCATAGTTCTGCTTTGATCTACCATACATTAATTTCTAGTCCAGTTTATTTACCATATTTCTCTATTCTTGGTTAAGAATAGTGGAGGTGCTGAGATTCTGCCCTGTTTACAAGCTACCAAGTTAACCTGCCACAGTTTCATGGATGCCAGCAGAAGACATGAGATCCCTGAGGCAGAGACAAAGAACGGTTGATTGCTTACAGCAATAGCAGTGGCCAAAGTATTAGCATTTTACCAGTTCCCAAGCTCCAAAGTATGACGTCACAAAGGTTAAGTGATCCCTGTGTATGTAGGGTGTTGTATTACAGAACCCTGAACTTAGGGAATCCTAATGCTTTATAATGGGCTGCACTGATCCATCAAGAACAAACCTACCCAACCATTGCCCTCAAGGGAGACACTGTCAGTATAACATCATCCTTGAAAAGATAGTCCAAACAAAAGGCCATCAATATCTCTGCTCCTGATATATGAAGAAAAAGGAGAGAACCATGGAGAATTGTCTCCCAACTAAGCTCATTGCAACCTTTGTTCCAAATACATGGTTCTTGTTCATAGATCAGAGCCATGGAAATGACTATGGTAGGCAACAAAGGTGATATCAAGGTGTTACGGCCATGACAAGAAAAGGACTCTGGCTAAATCTTTGCAACTGAAGGGAAGGAGGCAAGTGATACCTTGCTTAAAGAGGCAAAAGAAAGTCAAGTATGAATGAGTTGCTATGTATAAAGGCTTATTTCACATTCAAATGAACAGAACCATGGTCCATGGAGAGTAAGTGTTAGTAATGAAGAGGAATGGTGGACTAACCCAGATGGAGAGCAAAAAGAACTTTGAGGAGAAATGAGGAAATGCAGAAGATGAAGTAGGGGGCAGGGGAAGAGATTGGGGCAGAGGTAAAATGTCGATGGTTGACAAAGCAAATGAAAAACTCATTAGCTCTAGTTTTGCTTCCATCTCTCTCTCTCAAGGAGATTGATGCTTATGGTAGAATTGATTATATCAGGGGTCAGCAAACTATGGCCAGTAGGTCACATCCTTCCTGCTGCCTATTTTTGTAAATAAAGTTTTATTATAACACAGCCACCACCACACTTTTTTTTTAAATATTGTCTATGGCTGCTTTTGTATTACAAGGGCAGAATTGAGTGGTTGCTACAGAGACCAAATGGCCTCAAAGCCTGAAATGTTTACTGTCTGTCTTACTATAGTAATATTTGGTAACCTTTGCCTAGATGAAATTACTCAGCTGGATTTGAATCCTGAATGGTTTGGACAGACTCTATGGCAAAAACCAATAACTGACCCCCAAAATCTATTCCCTTCTCTTTTGGGCACACAGCCAGCCCATTTTCCCAGATTCCCTTGTTGGTAAGTGAGGCCAGATTATAAAACCTCTACACATAACTGCTCTTTTATTCTCCTTATTTCGTCTTCCTGGGACTTCAATAGCAAGCATGACCTTACGAGCCACATTGAAGGCAGAGCCTGGGTCCCTGAGCTTCACTGCCATCCCAAACACTCTCCTTGGACTATTAAATGAAAAAGAAGTCATCTTCTTTTTGATTATGCTGTTGTTGACTATGTTGTTGTATTCTACTGAAATGTTGATATGTATTAATTATAGACATAGATAATTTGATATATTACTACAACCTACCCTAACCCTAATTGAGAGAGAACACCTAGCCAAAATCCATTCTCAGTGTACCTGTGGGAATGTTTTTTTTTCCTAACATTTAATCTGACTATGGGGCATGGATATTTGTCTTTGTTGTTGTTCTCCTGCAGCATCCAAACAAACTTCCTACTTTAAGGGAAAATCCCCAAAGAGATGGAATAAAGGGTCCTGTCTCAGTCTATGGACACTAAAGTGGGGCAGATATTTCCTTTCCCCCATCTCTGGCAGCCAGCACAGGTGTGTGACCACAGCTTGACCAATCAGATAACTCTACCACTTTGAATCTTGAGCAAGTGGTACAAAGATGCGACGGTCCTCAGAGGTTTTTCATGGCACTAATGGTGTCAAGAATCTTATTGTGTGGCGGTGAATGCCAGTGGTGATGAGTATGTTGCACCAGCAGTACCCTTCCACCTTCTGGAACGTTCTTGACCATGTTTTGCTTCTGTTTTCCCTTTTCTTGACTGTAGTAGTTTAGTGTTTACTGTTAAACTAAGCTATGTTTTGTAGAATCTCCTTTTCTGTATGTAGCAAGTTATAGTTGACAAAAGAGGAATTTGTGTAAGACTGTGGATGTGGAAGGGAGAAGTGAAACAACAAACACTCTCTGAAAGTCTTCATGGCTAGATGCAGTCGTTAAAGGTGCTGACAGGTTCCAGGCTGTACATGCTCTCTTACCTCCCACCTCCAGCTCTTCATCCTAACTATTGACCTTTTGACTAACAGCAGCCTCAGGACCACCACCAATCATTCGGTGTGTGGCCCACTGAAGAGAAACCCAGCTTCCTTAGATAATCCCACAAAGCTTGCAATCCCACCTTGGTGGCTGAATGTGCTTTGTGGCTGACCCCTTTCTGATCCTCCTATTTCCCGTTGGATGCTCACTTGCCCAGCAACTCGTATAATTGTGTTTGGTCTAATTTCCATAATAAATCCCTCATCATAAAACACACAATGGCTCTGCTTCTAACGACTCCCTGTTGATCTCTGAAACCCACTCTATTTACCATGGCCAACAAGGCTTTCTGTGACCAAGGCTCTGACTGTCCAGCATCACCTCGTGAAGCTCTGTGCTTCAAACTAAATTTCCCTCTGGAATGCTCTAGCCTCTGCATATCTTATGTAGTTTCACACCCCTGTGTTTTTTGCGCATTCTGTTTTCCCCTCAAAATGCACTCCTCTTGTACTTCTGTGTAGTTAATTTCTGTTCATGCCTCAAGCTTAGGCCCAGGTATTATCTCCTCTAAGAGTATCTGGCTGTCACCATAGACCAGGTTAAGTGCCCCTCCCTTGTGCCTCCATTGCCCTCCCCATGATGTTCCTTGTACATTGTTTTGAACCCCCCTCTTTCCCGTCCCTGGACTCTATGTTTCTTGGAGCCAGAAACTATGGCACATTTGTTTTTATATCCTTAGTGTCTGTATAGAAGCCTAACACAAAATAGGTGTCAAAAATGTTCGTTAAAGTGAACACAACCGGCTGTTCTAAATGAGTTTGGCTTGATAAATTACATCTTGGTATCCTCAGAAAACCTACACAACGTGAGACACCATGTTTAATAACAACAAGAAAATGGAGGCGAATACAGTTGTAATTTCTGAAGGAGAAAAAGGTAGATGGTCCCAAACTATAGATAACTGGGTGGTAAAGGAAGCTTTTAGAATGCGTTGGTACAGTGTTAGATTTTATGCTGCAGTGGATAAAGAAATAGGAATCACTAGTAACTGGCACAGGGTCCCCAAGAAAATATTTGTTGGTTCACAGTCATTTACGGAACATATTCTTTGGACTGGCCACTGTATTAGACACTGAGCTTACAAAGGGTGGCTGATCCTAGCCCTGAAGAGATTTCAGGTTTCATGGGACAGCCATACCTGAACAGCTTCTGAAGAGGTACAGTGAGAGCTACCTTTATGACTTAAGGAAAACTCTACCCTAGAGCTGGTGATTAATAGATCAGTGTTTACCTAAAGATATATTTAAAGTAACATGCACTGATATTTCCTTGTTTTATCTTTATCTACCTTTTTGTTAGTGATATGTGTCATGATAATGGAGAGCTAATTATACTGGTGGCTAAATCAAAGCTCGGAGAGATGGTAAATAGGATCCACAACTCTTTGTGGTTGCAATAATAAAAATAAAATTCAATAAGATGAATGCAAAGTTCTGTACATGAGCCTTAAGGCCCAATGTTACTAGGTAGAGGTGACAGCAAGACCCATTCCAACACAAAGGAACTTTTTAATAATCAGAGCCATTGTCCAGAAATGGAACAGACTCTCCTGGGAGATAATGTGCTGCCCTCACTGGAGCTTTTGAGCAAGGGCTGGAAACACCCGTGGATGCGCAGAGATCTTACTGTTGTATTGTTTCACACACCCTGGCCCCAACCACATGAAGAAATCTTATTTGTCTGTTGTTGGGTCAAATGATGGTCCCTACAGCTGTTGAGAATCTTGCTGCCTGGGTAAAATAACAGGGCATATTTTACAGGAGCATTAATACGGGCTGTAAGTGTGTCGTGAGGCACAAGGCCAACAGCTGGATGGGAATGGCAGGTTCTGGGCCAGCTGAAACTCTGCTTTCAAGTTTTACATGTTGTGCACACACACATAAACACACATACATGTGCACACACGCATACACACAACCAGCTTGGGAATGTTAAACAGCTCCAGATTTATTTTTTAATATGAACTAAAATGTGGAGTGTGGCCTAGAGGTTTGGCAGAACCAGGCAGGCCCGCTCCTTCCCACCATAGGCTGGAGGCCTCTGGCCCAGGCCTAAAAGCTGGCGGCACTCTGCGGAGATGAAGGGCTTGGGGACGCCTGCCCTACTCCTCAGCCAGGTGACCCAGCAAAGCAACCACAAAGCAACTCAGGCCCGTCACAGCGCTCGGGTGGTTACCTAGTCCAATTGCCACCACACAACAGTGAGATCTTTCTTTTTCAGAGAATTGATGTCCCTCGGTGAATTATTAGAAAAACGAAGATTCTACCAAGAGTCTACATAAAATACAAACATTTATTTGTGCCATCCTTCAGCCATCATGCCCCTGTCTCATGAAAGTCACAGATTTACTCAAATCATGACCCAAAGGAAAGGGCAGCAGGATCGTAAGACCGTGCTTTGCAGCTTCTGGGATGTTGTCTTAGGGAAACAAGCAATATTTTAGGCAGGACCGCTGTTCCCAAGCTTTCAGTTTAAAATGATTAATAAGAGGATGTGGGAGGCAGGAGAAAGAGGTCTCGTTTTTGCCTCCACTATTGTTCTGTGGTTGTCTCTGTGATGTAAGTAAAGACAATCAGTCAGGGCCCCTGTTGACCAGCTAGCTGGAGACAGGCCATGGGATTTATTTTGTCAATGAGCCTTGTTGTCTTTCAGCAGCCTCCATTCCAGAGAGGAGCAGTTACTACTTGGCTCTTTGAACAATGTCTGATAGCTAACTAATAGCTTGCAGCTTTTTATCCATATCCACATTTTCTATCTCGCCCACATTTTTGAAGATTGAGCTGAGTGAAATGTTTGCACTTGCTGAAAGTCTGAACTCAAACAAGGCATCAGGATTTTCTTACTGGGACCAAAGACTGTCAAGCTAATTTGATAGGGTGCTATTTCAAAAATCAAAATACATCTGAACAGGTATTTTTAAGTCTTCATTGAAGACTTTTCTCATCTTTCTTCAATGGTCTTAATTCAATTAAACAAAAACACAAACAAAAACAAAAGTCCACCTGGCTCCTACTCTGTCAAAACCAGACTTATTATTCCTCTAAAATGGTACAGTACTTGCCAGTTGTTCTTTGGTTTTTCAAGCTGTTCAGCATCTGAGCACAAAAATTTATTGTTCTGCCCCAAATAACCTCTTTATGTTTTGAAGACTCAAAAGCAACATAATTAGCTTATACACGTTGACTCTGCACTTAATTGTGTATCAATTTTTGTCATTTTCAAAATACTGTCACAGTAAATCTGAAATGATATTATCAGCAATTTGTTATTTGGGATCCTATGCTATATTTCAGTAATTATGCAAATTAATGAAGTAAGGCAATCCTATTTAGAAGGAATTCACATGATAAATGGAAAATAAAACACCAAAACATAGTTAAACTCAATTCTCATTTTTATAAGCTGTGTCTTATCATATTACTGGACTGAAACGCAGGCTTTCATTGTGAAATGCTGTATCTGTAACAAGTAAGATCATTATTAAAATTAAGCATTCAAGAGTATATTCTTTGCTCTTTCTTTATGCAGCTTGAGAGTATAATGTGTTCTTCAAATTGCTACCATATTATTTCAGAAATGCTTATCAATGTGAAGTGTCATTCAATTTCATGGAGTCCTCTGTTCCCAATCCCTCAATTGTAAACCAAACAAGAAGACAGATGCGTGATTGCAGCTCTTTTGAGTATTAACTTTCAAAAAGATGTGCCTTTCCGCCAAATTCCAAATATTTTTGTTTTGTTTTAGATTACTCTCACTCCAGATAGCTGCTTTCTATGACTAGGAGAAGCAGTAGTCAAAGCGGTACCATGAGAACTCATCTTCAGAATTATCAGCAGCTCTTGCCTTTGGAGGCATATGCCTCTCCTCGGTGCCTCCATCTTCGGGAACTCTGCGCTGTCTCCTAATCTCTTCCACCTATTATAACTGGTGCCTAGCAAAGAAGCTAACATCACTTATTTCCTAGTGTGGTTCCACATCCGTGATTTCAGGAATACTTGCACTTACTATGTAGAGAATTAGAAACCCTACGTTAGAAGAGATCCTAGCAGCCCGATATGCCCTTTTCCTTTTGTCACTTCAAAGACAGAAAGTTTACTCTTTTTCTGCCATTGTTGATGAGCATTTTCTTTCTTTGTTTTGTTTTGTTTGTTTAAATGTTCTTGCTTTTGGTGAGCCAAGATCTGCTTCTCTGTACTCTTTAATCACTAACCTTAATTTGCCCTCTAGGGTCACACAGAACAAATCTAACTACTTTTTCCACTTGACAGCTTTTCAAATATCTGAGGAGAGGAACCACATCTTTCCTTTGCCTTCTTTTAGTCAAGTTAATCATTCCCGGTTCTTTCATTTGTTCCTCATTTGACATGGTTTCCAGATTCTGCCAAGCATTTCCCCTTTCCACCACCCATCTTGATCGCCAACTGTGAATCAACTCTAGTTTCCCAATGCTATAAAATATGGTATCCAAGACTGAACACAATACTGCAAGGTTCCGGAATTGACATAGGGACAGCACATGACCTCTAATTTGGTATCTACACATCCCTTAATGAGGTTGGCTAGATACTCCAGCTTCCTTTCAGTTAACATTTTTTAGATCTACTGTGCAGCAGGCATGGCACTGGAGAGACAATAATGAACAAGAAAGACCCAGTCCTCACCCTTGTAGAACCTATAATAGAGATCCACTCATGTAAACAAACAATTATCATATGGAGTGAACATGCGGAGACAGGCCCATGGATAAGTTGCAGGAGTGACAGGTTAACAGTGATTGACTCTGTGGGCTTTGCAGAGGAAGTAGTACTAAGCAGAGATTTGATGGCTGCCAAGCCAGATCGTTCCTTCTGATAGTAGATTTTCAAATGTAAGAGTGCTTTTTTTTTTTGGCAGCTGTTGAATGATAGGCTGTTCATTTTTAGAGGAATTTCAGAACTTCTTCTTCATTGACTCTGGAACTTCAACACCTTCTCTGTGATGAGACCAGCACAGCCAGTTCACCTGGAATTCTCAAGGCAAGACACAGATCTGCTAGTAGGTATCATTTTGTTACTTAAAAGGTCTAGAACTTATACTCAAAATGGTATTTTGGGCTGGTACCAGCATTCTGTTAGTGACCTTAGTCTTATTTTTCCAAAAGGTGAGAGCAAAGACTCTAATCCACAAATTCAACCATGTCATTAAGAGATACACACTTCCAGATGCCACTTTGGAAGAAAGGTACACATGAATTTATAGCAAAGATTTGTCACCAAATTCTGGCCTGGTTTCTTACCCCAGGAATTGGATGGCTGTTACTAATTCTCTGCTCTTTTATCTAAGGCTGAAAGCAGAGATAAACAGTGGCAAAAACCAAACTTTGCACACTGAGTAAAACAAAGCAGAAAGATGAGTTTAGTGCAAGGCTTTTGACCTGCCAGTGAAGAAACTCAAAGCTACAGGAGCAATGAGTGGGTTGTTTTCAGACTAAGGAATTTTTATGGGATAAATGCAGAAGTTATTTGGCTTTTTCAGCTAATTAATTGGTTGCCTAGTGGTCTTCTTTCTTATTTGGATCAGGGTAGCTAAATAGGTGAACAAGGATGTCCAGAGATGGTGTGAATGGATTTGGCATTCAGGACCTGGCTGGTGTCCTCTGCTGATTTCCGAGAAGAGTCATAAATTCCTATAAGGTTAGGTTAAGTTTCCTTTAGGTTCCTGTGTTGGCCATCTCTGTCTTGTCCCTGACATAAGTGACTCCGCTTAAAGTTAGATAATCTTAAACTATCTCTATTGTGGACCCTTTGTGGAAAACAGGAATCCGTTCCATACACATCTTATCATCTCACTCTTACTGATTTACAGCTTCTTTGCTTTTCCCATTAAGTCTCCAGCCCCTGACAGTGGTTCATTTTGTTCTCAGCCTATTTCATTGCTGCTTCCTGCTAATGGCTGAGGGTGAGTGCCAAGGGAGGGTTGATGAGTGATGCAGTGAAGGGGGAGTGGGGGCTGGAAAGGTAGGAAGTTGGACAGAGGACTTAAAATTTCCTTGAGGGTAAATACTGTGTATAAAAACATTTCTAGGGATTGAAGCCCAATTTATTTGGAAGGAAGCAGAAAAAATTTGCTTATTCTGCTTGACAAGGTCTAGCCTATGTGAGACACCATGAGAATAATGACTGGTTGGCCACCTTTTCCACATAGAGTTTACTTTCCTTTCTGTGTATACTACTGCTGATAAAATGTAGATGACCATATGGATCAAACAGGGGGATAAACAAAAACACTCAAGGAAATGCTTTATTTATGTTGCCATTTACCTCTGTAATCATGGGCATAGATCTTTCCTTACGTAAGGTTGAAATACAATTTCATCTTCTGTTGTTAATCTCTGGGGGATTGGAGTTTTATGTCTCTGAGCTTTAATTCTTTAGCTTCAGAGATGACCTTGACAGTGCCAAGTTCTTAGTATGAGAATGGCTTAAATTTGTGCAACACTTTACAGTTTAATAAAAACACCATACAGGATTATCTTTACACACTATCCTACTTTGAGTTAAACAGAAAACCGTTATCTCTATTTTACAGGAGAGGAAACTGAGGCTCAGAGGGGATCAGAGTTGCTTCAAGGTCACCGGTGGTAAGTTATGGAGTTGTTCGTATGCGCAAGTCTTTGCATTCTGGCTCCAGAACTTTCTCTACTGAACGACACTGCCTTTAGTTGTAGTAGTGGTTATAGTTTATAAGGTCCCAGCGCATGTCTTAGTGCAACTGATCCTCACAAGGTCCCTCTAAGGGAGATTAGGTGGGCATTATAAGGCATATTGTTTCCTTTGCTCAACTGATTAACAGGCTAACGTAGAAAGAATCATGCTTAATTAAAAATCAAAGAAACCTTTTGGTATCCATAGTATTTTATTTGGCTTTCAAATTTCTAAGGCTTTTTCACACCAACATTCATGTAGCATATCTACTCTTTAGGGAAGTTCTTATTGTTGAGTGTAGTTGAGCAACTGTGGCTATTATCAGTTTTGATTAAAAGAAAGAGATGCTACGAAATAAGAATTGACACTCTGTGGTCTCCAGGTATGACTCCCGGATGAATGTTGGCTGGCAAAATGTAAGGTTACATTGTTAATCTTCTTTCTTTTCTTCATCTTTCATGTCTATACTTTTCTATTTCTTTTCTTTTCTTTTTTTTTAAGGATTTTATTTATTTATTTGAGAGAGAGAGCGCGAGTACATGAGAGGGGGGAGGGTCAGAGGGAGAAGCAGACTCCCTGCCAAGCAGGGAGCCTGATGCGGGACTCGATCCAGGGACTCCAGGATCATGACCTGAGCTGAAGGCAGTCGCTTAACCAACTGAGCCACCCAGGTGCCCCATATACTTTTCTATTTCTAATAACACTTAAACTCAGGCACAACCGGCAGCTGGTGACTTGTCTACACTTTGAGACAGTCACTCATCATCAGACCACTCTGGCTACCCCTGAATTTTTCCCGCTGACTGCTAGCATCCCCCACCAGATAAAGCTCTCCATAGATCGGCTTCATGGGCATGCCACCTGTGCAATTGTATGGGACATCATCCTTAGAAAGGTCCCATGCTTGGTTGAATGCCCCACTGGCCATGGCCCCCCAACTAAACTCACTGCAACCTACACAGAGGTTCACATTCTTGTTCCTTTCATTTAGTTCAGAGATGTAGACTTCTAGCTAAGAGACCAGAAGTAGTCTTTGGCTAAATTTTATCTGAAGCTGAAAACATTTTCTAAAATACAGGGACTTCTGGTCATATTTTCTTTCTTATAAGGAAATAGAGTTACACAGCTATCTTTAAAAAAGTTCTTACAGTAAAACTCAGGTTCCTGTTTTATAAGAAAATAGTCCTATTAAATAGATGTCCTATTTGACAGAGACAGAGAGAGAGAGAAAAGAGAGAGAGAGAAATAAGAAGAGAGGAATCACCTACAAGTAATTAAAAGTGCGTTTCAGACTCCTGTGCCTAGGGACTGAAAAGCTCAGAAAACAGGAAACTGATATAACACTGTATGTTAACTATACTGGAATTAAAATTTTTAAAAAAGAAAAAAAGAGAAAGCAATTGAAATTTTTATACATTCCCATGCTTTTTTTTTTTAAAGCACAAGCTGAGGAATAAAAAAACTAAACTCGAACTACATTAGAAGGAAATACTTAAAAAGTTGACTATGAAGAGTTTATGATTTTCTTTGTTTCCTCTTTGGAGAATTACCCAAACTCTGAAATTATTAATAGCATATTTTTGTACAATCCTTAATTTTTTTCTTGCCAGTTGCTCCTACTTGGTTATCAAGTTCTCCAACCCAAATTTACTTAACGACTATATGGGCATATTTTACGACATAAGACTGTCTTGTCATTACACGAATTTGATTATAGAATTAGTTTAAAAACCTTAAACATAGTGCATGGTTATCTAGGTACTATATCCATCTTTTGACTTGGAATTTACATCTTGCTTGTCTTTGTAGGGCACAAAGAGTGAAAAAAAAATAGAAAAGGCACGATCCCTCATTCAAGAAATTCACAAGAGTAGTTGGGGAGAAATGCACCAATAATTATGGTGCAGCGTGAGAGTAGGTAGACTGGGAAGGAGCCACAGTGCAGTAAGAGGGCCTTCAAGGGTGTGAGCAGCACTGAAGTCTTGAGTGAGATCAGAGAAGGCTCTGGAGCAACACAACTAGCAAACAAGGGAGGCATGACTTTCACCAGTTTTCAAAGTTATGAAAAATAAAAATATCACACGCTTAAATTTTGATCAAAACGGAATTTTCCTTTTCCTAGAAGTTTAGGGAGGTTTGATAAGCCCTGGTTTGTAAGATACTTTTGGGAGAGCGACGGAAGGTAGCACAGCTTATTAGCTCTCTCCATGGATCCGTGACAAATATTAGTAACTAATATGACTTAGCATAAGGTACCTAACCTCTCTATGCCATGATTTCCTTACGTGTAAATGGGTTTAAGAAGAGTATTTATCTCATGTAGCGTTGCTGTGAGGATTAAGGGAATTCACATGCTTAGCAGAATAAAAGTGTAGCCAATATTAACATTATTATTATCTTGACAGTTTCAAAGAAGTGTTCACACTTAGAGGGATTTTCTTCATAAGCAATCAAGCCAGATACAGATTTTTTTTCTCTTCATTCATCTTTTAAAGCTGAGTGTCTGGAAGGCAAATTAGAGGACATTTTCTTAATCGGTGGCATTGATTTTCACTTTCTCAACATATGATTGCTCATTTGTATTGAAACATAATAGTAAATGCTAAAAAAAAAAAAAACCTGTCAACCATTGGCTTGGTTACAGCAGGAGTCATGGAAAGAAGGCCAGTAATTAAGGAGGCACTGGGCTTCACTGGGGTGGTGAACAGGGCCATGAAAAGGGCATTTTCCATGGTTCACACATGAGTGAAAAGCATGGACGTCAGAGCCTAGGAGCTCTCCGCACTTTCTAGTCCTGTGACCTTAGGCAAGTCATTAAGCAGCTCTGAGCCTCAGTTACAGATCTTGAAATGAAAAATGCAATTTACAGAAAAAAAATAAGAGAGAGAGAAAGAAAGAAGGAAAAAAAGAAAGCTTCCTCTGCTTTTTTCACAGCATTATGCTGAGCTTTAAATGGAAAGATAAGTGTAAAAGTAGTGTATAATTTGGCATTCAAATTTTAATTTTGATTTCTTTCTTTGATCAAAATGAAACCTGCATGGGAATAGTAAAATTATGTTTACCTTTTTCTATGCTAAGTATTTGATTCTTCCCCCTGCTTACTTCCTAGTCAGCGATAATCCAGATCAGGGTTCTGCTACCTGGCAGCACATCAGAATCACTTGAGGGGCTTTGAAGAAATGCAGATGTGTGGGCCCTACTCCTAGGTGTTCTGACTTTGGTCTTCTAAGTCCAGCTCAGTCACTGGCAATTACAGGACAGGAGAAGGGATAAAAGATGTATTTGCAAACCATCTATGAAAGAGACAGAGTTGGAAAATGGCTGAAACTTTTAATTAAAGAGGAAGGAACAACCCATTCTGCTTAATTTTCTAAAGCACCATTTTAGAAGCATGACCTATGAAAGAAAGCAGGTTAGCGGTGGACCTTTCCACCATTATAATGTCGCTTTGGCTTCTCTTGTTTCACTTTTCATAGCTGTACTGAGAAAAGTCCTCCTCTTTTCTATATACTTAATTTCCATAGGTGAATTCAAGGAATGCTCTATTACCTACTTGCGGTGCATGAAGTCTTTTCCAATTTCTTATTACCTGTTTTTTGTTTTTACTTAGAATCTCTTGATCTTCCTCTCCACTGATAAGAACTTTTGCCTTCTGAGATGTCTGTATGAAACTTTATTAATCCCCCTTGGGCAAAATTCTTTCTCATGCTCCACATTTTCCCTTCTGTGCACTCTGTCCTCTTCTCCCTGCCTGTTCTTCAGGAAGGGGGAACCATAAAATTTCCTCTGGGCCCAGGGGTGGGCCAAGGGCAAATAGAGAGGTAATAAAGGAGAGTTTTGTAAGCCCCAGTTCTGGCTCTGGTCATCTTCCTTTATGAGAAATCCAGAGGTCATTTCCCAAGAAGGGATGGGGGTCTCCTCAGGGTATAGACCCTTGGAAAGTGAGTAGTCAGCAATTTATTTCTGGATTTGGATGCCCAGGAAACCTGAGCAGCCTGCTTTGACCAACATGATTTGTCATCTAGTATAAAGGGCGTTTTTTACGGCCCTTAGTTCCCTGTTCTGAGAGAATGGCTATAACTTTCAGGAATATCTAGTTTGTGGCCAAAAGCAGGTCATTTTTGACTTATTAGGAGAAAAAGAAACTTGGGGAAAAAAACAAACTGCCTTTGGAAGGGAGAAGAGTTGCTTCTAGCTATAAAAGTAATCCATGCTTATTGTAAAGTGTTTGGAAAATGAAAGAAGGTATATAGAAATAAAATCAGCTGAATATTCACCAGCAAGAGAGGTAAGAGTTGTTAGGACTTTGCTACATTTTATAACCCATTTTCCCTATGCATGGAGAATATTTTACAAAATTAGAAAATATAAATATGAAGTTTGTATACTATTTTCTACTTAACATGATCTTATTAGCATTTTCCATATCAGTAAGTGTTGGCTAAAATTTGCACTTTTTTCCCTTAAGTAATCTCTACAGCCAACACGGAACTGCAACTCACAACCCTGAGATGAAGATTGCATGCTCTCCCAACTGAGCCAGCCAGGTGCTCCTAAAATTTTCACTTGTAATGACTGTATAATATTCCACTGTGTGCATGCTCTTGTTTTTAATAATAAAAGCCCTTATTTTTTGAATATTTTGTGGTGTTTTGATTTAGTATAAGTGAAGTCTAAAATATATCTCTATATACAAACTTCATGGGCTTCTCATTTTTTAAAAAAGATATATTCTATAAAATGGGACTCTTGCAAAGAAGGATTATGGACTCTTGGTACATGTTTCCAGACTGCACTGGGGAAAGGCTGTTCTTGCTTACACTTGACCAGTGGCATACAGAGCATGTGTTTCAACTTACCTTTGCTCAGCAAAGCACATCTTACTCCAACCCACATTTTTGGCTCATTTCCCTATAATAGATTATAGAAAACTGAGAATGAACTATTGTGTTTCAGCCAATCTAAGACTCTAGCCATTGTGAGATGCACCATTATATAATATAGCACTGAGAAAGAAAAAATGCCACTGGTTAAATTAGGACACACCATCAATTGTAAGACATACCCCTGTCATAGCAATGTTAAAGTGTGAAACAATGTACAACTCAGAATGAAAGAAATATGCATTTCATTTTATTTTCTTTGAGAGCATTTCTTTGGACCTTTTGCAAGTGGGTCAGGATGGATGTGACATCAAATGCAGGGACAATGGCTGTCTTTGTCTGATGCACTGACATAGCCTCTCTGCCTTCTCTCCATCACTTCCCCACCCCCAACCCCTCTCCAAGATTGTCCCCACCATACCTATCATTACAGTTCCTCTGATGACCCACCTGAGTTTTCTATTCTTTTCATTATGCTTCAGAATCATCTGGCTGAGGTAATAGAGTCATCTGCGGGGTAGGAGTAGAGTTTACATACTGAGTTCTCTTGAAATTTTAACTGACCTATCTCTTACAACATATTGGTATTACCCAGTTATTTTGTATGACCACCCATGCTAACCAGTTCTTTCTTTTTTAGGTCAATTCCTAACATTCTAAAAACTTACTCCCAAATTTTGTAACCATTCTTCCCTATTTATGTAGGGAGAGAAATGCACAAATACACACATAATTTATAACACCTTCCCCATTCTCTCTGGAGTATGTGTGTGTGATATATAAATATTATATATGTACATACCATATATACATATGTGAACATACATGTACATCTGTGTATATATACTTCTATAAAGTATATATATTTTCAACTTATATATATTTTATACTATACACTTTATGCTTCTTGGAAGAAAGAGGGCACTCATGTATATGTCCCTATTGAGAAACACATATCCATGCTTTATTAATCTACATATTTCATAGAAAAATATAATGTATATATTTATTTATAGACAGTACCATGGAAGAGACTTTAGCTATGTCCTTTTATTTTGTTTTGTAAGTGGGTCAATATCTAATACCCTTCTTTTCCCCACCAGAGTTCTTACTTAACCAGTTGAGGTAAACAAAAGAATAGGTAGATGATGATCAAAATATCATTCTATTTCTGACAAAGGATGAGCTGGAGAATGCAGTATAAGCATGAGGTACAACAGGTTTACTACTAAACACAGCCCAGAACTCAGCCTCCAGCCACAGGCAACCCTGGACCACTATAACCATCCCTCTCCCCCAAGAGGAGCAGGTATTTAATTTCAAAGGTTACTGCATGGTAATGAGCAGATGAGAACATGTGCTTTTCCAGGTCAGTCAATTCCTAAACATAGTGATAGGGAATCGATGAGCTGGCCATGCCTGGTTTCTCTGTGTACCTCATCCATTATCCGTGTCACTCTGCCACCATGAGGGATGGTGCAGGGGACAAGGAGCATGAGAGGAAAAAAACCCTCCTCGTGGAAATCTGATGAGTGGAAAAGATAGATTTCTCCCCCCATCACTGGCTTTTATTTTACAGAGGAGAAAACTGAGGCCAATAAAATTTCATCCTCTTTGTCAGAATCATGTAGCCAGTTAAAAGCAGAATCAGTCTCATATTCTTCCTCTCCTGGCTCCTACTTTGGTGTTCTTCTTCAGAGGAAAGGGAACTGATGGGCTAATTCATAATAAAAATAAAAAACCTATTCACTCATTCAACTAATATTTATCAAACACCCAGTGTGTGCCGACCACTGCCTGGTCTCCGGAATTAGTGCTGAACAATACAGAAAAAGTGTCTGCCTTCTTGAAATTTACCTCCTTATTGGGGAGACAGATAATAAACAACCAGCTGAAAGTAGGCTGCATGCTACAAAGACAAGCACAACAGAGTAAGGGTGACAGAGGCTACTCTTAACAGAGAGCATCCTAGGAAGGCCTCCATGGGCAAGTGAGAGTTGAAGAGAGGAACCAGCTATAGGATTCCTGTAGGAAAAGCATTCAGGCAGAGGGAATGGCTGATATCTTAAAGGCCCACTGAGTCCCAATGTGCTTGGCTTTGAATTTATATTTTGCTACTCTAAAGAGAAGGGAAAGGACAGAGAGGGTAACAATCAAATGAGTAGATGTTTTGGACCCCACGTGGAAGATGACTACTTTCCCCTATTTCTGAGGCTAGTCTTGCCAGCAGACATCAGCAGATTAGATTCCTGGGTGAAATATCCCTAGAAGACCTTGCAAACTCTCCCTTCTAATTCTCAGCAGTATTATTCTAGCTTACTCATCTGGAAGAATGGCTTGGAATGATCTTTATTGTCCTTTGGTTCTCCCATGCTAATAATAATGCAGCACCCTCTCTAAGTAGGGAATGCCATACACATTAGGGGTGAGAGTCTCTCAAAATCCTGAAGACTGTTGTATTGCTTGTTCACTGTCATCCCTTATTAGTGAAGGTGTCACAGTCCCGACTCATATCCTGTTGGGCATTTGGTATGTTTCTAGTGAATGCTTATATTACATTGATTTTGAATCACCAAAGGCATTAAGTGGGTGAACAACACAGCTTTAGAAGAAATCCTCTGAGCTTTTGGATATTAAGATATTCTTAACTCCTGCTCTATTTTTGTTACAGCCAAGTCTCTGGTAAGTTCCAAAGGATTGTATAGCCTGGCTCATCATTAGGCTCAGGATCCATAAAACATATGTGTCAAGCTAGTTACTATCGTCACTACAGTGTGACACGATAGGGACCCACAGTGGTGTGAGATTTCAGGGAAACTGCACATTAAGAGCCAATCCATTCAGTTCACCTGGAAGAAGTCATCGGGCAGAAGTGGGAGGGTAAGAATGCCTGGGAACATTAACTCACTCAGCATGGTGCTGAGCTAGTGTCTGCCAGGGGGGCCACATCATTAAGGTACATGGACTCTCCTAACTATGGGAGGGGAGGAGAGGTATTGGGGACTGGAACAGATCTGGAAAAAGCCAAGCTGTGTGTGTGCATTAGTGTCTTTAAAAAGTGCAGTTGAGGGAAATGCCTCTCAGAAGTAAGGAAAGAGAACTGAGGTGGCTAATCACATTTCTCTCTCTGTTCCATCTCTCTGTGAAAAGCCAGGATAGAAAAGATGGGGAGATAAAAGTGCGCCATGAATTAACAGCAGAGGAAGAGCAGGATGGGTACAGGGTGAGTGTGCCGTGCCCACCATTGTAGTCTGCCCTCCCCCAACGTTCTCTAATGCACCGCCTGGCTACAAGAGGGGCTTGGTTCTTATTTGTGGAAAGATTTAATAAATGAAAGAACAAATGAATGAGTGTGGTACCTTGAATCAAAGCCCAGTGTGCTTTTCAGGGCCTATCTGATAAATTGGTCTTCATGTGAAAATGAATTGTATAAAGAGAGGCTATTTAAGTGAACTCTAAAGTCACATTGTATCTGACAGGATGACTCTGAATGTACTCATCTCAGGCTTTTGGAAAGTTTAGAGAGGACCATGACCATGAGGCAGAAGCATAAATAAGAACCTGTGCCTAGACTTAATATAACACAGAAATATTTATATGAAGCCTTCCATTGTAAGGTTTGTCATACCACTCAATTTACTATGGGCAAAATTTTACTATTTACACACGTAATTCACTTCTGCCAACTATAGCGGGAAATTCAGAAGTGCCTCAAAGACCTATGTAGGTTACATGTGATCCTTGAGACAATGAAGGTCTTATCTTCAGTTTCTCTCTGCCCAGAATATTACTTAATTGTGCTCAATTATCTGAATATTTGTACATTTATTCACATCTATCCATCCAGCCTTCATCTTCTTATCAATCCACATACATCCATCTGTCCCTCCACCCATTTCTCAAATTCTCCATTCATGCATCTAATCATGCATTTATTCACACTTCCATCCATCCATCCATCCGTCCGTCTGTCCATCTGTATGTCCATCCATCCAATTCATACTTTATAAGCACATGCTATGTGTCAGGTCATGTGTATTGGGAATAGACATAACAAAGACCCGGTCCTCTGTCCCTAGTAGCTCATTGTCATTTTGGTTATGAGTTACATCTTGGGCTGACACAGCATGTGGTTTAAACTTCTATTGCATTTTAATGTTGGTACACTTGTCCATTTGCACAACTACAAAATTAGCTTTTTGAGACCATGCTTTGTTTCAATTTCCTAGTCATATTGAAGAGAAATCTGTGTGTCAGGGGGGTATGCAATTTGCCAGAAATCTGTGTGTCAGGGGGGTATGCAATTCTCCCAACTGTTGATGGCAGAATAGAAACTAAGACTTAGGTGTTCTCTGTGACAACTCAGCGTTCTTTTTTTTTTTTTTTAAAGATTTTATTTATTTATTTGACAGAGAGAGAGACAGCGAGAGAGGGAACACAAGCAGGGGGAGTGGGAGAGGGAGAAGCAGGCTCCCCGCCGAGCAGGGAGCCCAATGTGGGGCTCGATCCCAGGACCCTGGGACCATGACCTGAGCCGAAGGCAGACGCTTAATGACTGAGCCACCCAGGTGCCCGAACTCAGGGTTCTTTCTATTACCTTCTGTGCATTCCCCCCGTTTGTGCTCTCAGGTAGTGTACGTCTGGGACTAAAGCTGAAGTGGGTACTCACTTCCTGAACAGAATGTAGATTCTATGGATAGTCTGAAGTCTTGGGTCTAGCTATTATTCAGGAAGACCCTGCAAGCCTTGGGAACCTGGACACTGAAGAGTCTTCAAGAAGCCAAAAAGAGATCAGTGCTACTGCATGTTTTAATTTCTCAAAGAATATTTATGATGTGTCATTAGAGGCCTTCAAGCCTGCACAAAACACTGCATTTACAGATGACACCCACTTCAGTAAGAGCCTAAGGGGGGACTCATTAGCAGACAATTAGTTATTCAACTTGTTAAACATTAATTTCTCTTATGCCTCTGGTCGGCCTAGCGAAACATAAGAGGGGGAAATAGAGCAAACTCAAGTTACTGGTCCTTGTCAGCAGGCCTCCTTTTTCTCTATAGGCCTAAATATTGCTTTGGTATGTCCTTCATTACCCTGAGAGGTAGGGGTTTCCTGGAGGAGGAAGGCTCCTAAAGAGTAGAGTAATGTTTCCTCTGATTTTTTTAAAAGTTATGAATGGATGGTCTTTTGCATACAAGTAACATGGTAGTCTCAAGCTCCCACCATAGAGGACAAGCCCCAGATGTCTTGGATGCTAAAGTTTTTAAGGCAGTAGACATTGGCACATGGGGCTGTGCCCACTGACATAATGACCATACTGTGGGAGAAAAGAGGACCCTGTTGTGAGGATTTGACAAAGGAAGTATGGGGCAGAGAAAGGGAACAGGGAGCACAGATTCTAGATTGTCAGCATCTAGGAATTTGGGGTCCAGAGAAGGAAAGGAGAACATTCAGGAAAAAAGAGAGGCACAAAGCCAGGAGACCAGAGATGCTGCAGTCTGCAATGGAAAGCTGCAAAGCCACGTCTGAAGAGCCATGCCAGCTCTTCTGAAGCATGGCACAGTGTGGGGCTAATAGGAGTCAGGCAAGGTGTTAGGGCTTGGGGCAAGTCTTCGGAATCAGCAGTTCCCTGCCATCCACAATGTGGCTAAATAGTCAGGGAGGGTTGGGTGGAGAAAGACCACCAACTTGCAGGGCCAGGGCATTCCCAGACCTGCGCCTGGGTCTCAAGCATCAAGGTGGTCTACAGGGTGAAGACTCACTGGTCAGAAATGGCCTATGTACTAGGTGGTAAGCACAATGTAAGCCTGGGTTTCTTAGTCTTATGAAAGAAGCTAACAGTTTGGGGACAGAAAGATGTTGGCATCTCAAGAGAAGGAGAACCAAGAAATGAAGGAATGCGGACAGCTCTGGTGATATCAGTAGGAGCCTTTACTTAAAGTCAACTGTGCCCCTAGATTCAGTGGTAAATGAGCCAATTCCTGCTCTCCTTCTGCTTAAGTGACTTCAGGTTGACCTTGTAGCATTTGCCACAGAAGGTGTCCTGAGCTAGCTAGCTCTGGTTCTGGGTTAGGGCTCACCTTAAGCTAAATTTTAAGAAATAATTGTCATTCTCTGAGCAGTTTGCACCAGGAGTCCAGGACATACAACTCCTCACGGTAGAGACCCTTCTTATGTAATAAATAGGAACACCCAGTCTCAGAAAGGTGGAGTCCTTACCCAAGGCTACGAACCTGGTAAAGTTGTAAAGCTGATTCCACAAACTCTGAAGTTCAGGTGTTTTCCTCTCTGCCATGTGGCCCGCCCCCTCTCGGTGAGGTGAATTCCCAAGATCTTCCTGATGACCCCTTCAGGGTTCCAATCCACTTTCCTGCCTGTAGCACCATAAGCTTTATTTCTCTCCCTTTCTCTATACCCATCAACACATATAGGTCTCAGAATAGGACGCTTGCTCATGGCTGGGGACGGCTAACTAATTATCTGTGCATAGCAGCCTAATGAGCAAGACACACATTATATATATACACACATATATATAAATAATAGAAGCTGCTATTATATATATAGAAGCTCTCTCTCTCTCTAGAAGCTGCTGCTCAGTAAATGTTCATGATATAACTCAGGAGGAGTACATATTTTCTCTCAGAAGGCATTGCTAATGCAGGCGAGGCCAATAGGGTTTGGAGAGGAGGCCGTTTTCCTCCCGTCTCTCCCTCCCCGCTTTGTCCCAGGTATCTGTGCCACGCTCTGCATTTCTGTCTGTCAGCCTGCCAGGTGGGTCTTCCCTGTTAGTGCCAGCCTGCTGCTTTAGGTGGCATTGTGTGACTGATTTGATGACCTGTGACCTGACTGTCCATCTGGCCACTCAAGAGTTCGACCGGCTGTTTACCTTTTTCTGCTGCGACTGAATTTCCATTGCCTCTCTCAGCATCTGACTTGCAAACCACTCTGCTCTGTCTGTTAAATGGATGAAAAGAGAGAGTGACCTCCTGCTGCCAGTTCCGCCCTGTGCCCTCCCCGCCTTCGATCAGAATGCACCTGTGCCTCGGAGGCTTCTGCTTTCTCTTGAACTTGCCATTGCCACCTCAGCCGGCACCCCAGCTAGCCATGTGTGCGGGGCTCCGTGAAAGGAGAGACGTTTCATTTTGTACTTGGCAGGCGCTGAACTCAACTGGACAATGAGACCCGGGAAATATGACACCATCTGCTTCCTGCCATGTTCTGGCTCCGGCACTTGATGTCAGGACATCAGCTGGTACCTGAATGTGCCGGGTCCTGTGAAGTGAGCCATTCTGGAAATGCCTTCGCTGTCACTTTCCTCAGTAGCACAATTTACACAGGCCAGCCTGCATTGCTGAGCATGTTTTCCTTCTTGACTCCCAAAGTAAAAATGTCTTCCTGCTTTCTAAGTTTTCCAAATTAAAAAAAATATATATGCATAAATATATAGGTAGAGAATAGAAAATGTTAGCTTATTTGGCCATCTTTTCGTATACATGGGCTTTTTTCTGCTATAAAGGTAGCTTTCTTACATCAGTCCCAGACTGCCTTAAACTGTATCAAGTGTTGTGTGCTTTGGTTGCCTCCCCATTCCAGGTGGGAGCGATGTCCTTAACTAGCGGTTAACTGAGGATTAGGTACTCCAAAAGGAGGATTAAGCCAACAACTGTGTCACGGAAAATAGGAAAGACTGGTTGGGCCTCCTCCATGCGGGGAGTGCCTAAGCCAGCTGGCAGCATTCGGGGCCATAGGAAGGAACAGGAGCTGTTTCCCTCTTGCCATGGCCCCTGCAAATCTCAAATTTCCCTGAACCTCTGACCTGCTGCTCTCTAGTTCTGGAAGCTGCCAGGCAGGTGGCATGGGCAAAGCATTCAAGGCTGAGTTCTTTCCTGACTCAGTGGTTATAATCCCTTTGTGGACAGACAAATCAAGCCACCTGTGCAGAGTATTAAAAGTGAAACAAAAGGCAAAAAACAACACTGCCGATCTGTTAATGAATTTTCAGACTCAGAGTATGCCATCTGGAACAGACACAATGGCTTCTGGAATCTGTGTTGCTTCTTTCCTCTGTCTTATGATTTTGACATGGTTTTGGTTAGCCATTTCTATTTTGATGCTTAAAGAGTGATATTACACAAAATCTGAATCTTAATTGAAAATGTGTGCTTTTCTCATTTAAGCTGGTTGGCTCTTTGAAGAATTATGGCATTGCAAAATTTTCCTGGTGGGGTTCCTGAGAAAATTCTTTTTGGTCACCAGATTGTTTCCTAAATTAGCTGAAGCCTTGAAGTCCTAGGTCATAAGGAAGATGAAACAATTTGTCACAGTGTTGAGTATGACGTTAGAGCAAATGCTGTGTTTGAATTTTAAGAGAGGCCTTGGTTTTAGTGAAAGACTGAGAGAATGGGTGGGCTGCTCATGCACGTACACGTAGGACATGACAGCTGGACCATTACCATGACTTTAATAAGAGCCATGGCTATACTCAGCCAGCCTTACAAGAGACACAACCCACTGGACTTTCTTCTGGGATGATCGATGAAATGCACCTGTACATACATACATGCTTGTGCGCGTGCACGCACACACACACACACACACACACGCTCTGGTCCATGTCATTGTTGTTACACCTGCTAGAACCTGTGGACAGAATTGCTGTTCTCCCTTTGACCAGATGAGGTCAATTCAGAGCCCCTTCCCACCCACCCTCCTCTGCCAGCCTAAATTCTCCCCTGTGTGGTACGGTGAAAACTATACTCTATACTCTGGTCCTAGAGGTGGCATTAAAAATTTGCTCATGTTTTCAACTCAGAGGGTTATATGATTATGTGGCTTGTATCATCACATAGACTACAGTTTAATTACTAATTTCTGGTGAGCCATGTCCTTTTGTTTAAGATTCTATTGTTTAATACATCTGCCCCGTGGACATTTATAGCAATATCAATGAGAACAACATGGTAGTTCTTCATTCTTCTCCTTCTCCCTCCTTCATGATTGATGTAGGGTTATGGGGAAGGCCCATTCAGCCCTTTAAAGGATCAAGGAGCCTGACTGTGCACTCCAGTAAGTAAATCCTGGCTAGGACGTGGGTCTGGTCAGCGGTTAGCAAGCTGAAAAGAAGGCTCTACAGGCATGGCTTGGTCCAGCATTGGTCACTTTGTTGGCACTGAATGATAACAACCTTGGGCATCTTAGAGGATGCTGTGTTCTCGGCAAAGAGCCCACCACACACAGAGAGCCAAGGATTAGAAATCCCATAATGGAGATCATTAAATGTTGTAGTGTTAGTAATAATTAAGCAGCGTTTTATGATTACACCAGCAGGCTAGTCAAGTGAATAATTCTTTTCAGGGTTTGCTCTTTCTCTCCATAGGTAAAGGATTTAGATGGATTTATGACATTGGCTGAAATGAATCAGTGGATGAATGATTACAGGATTTGGATGTGGTTAAGCCAAGATTAATGCCACTGGTTCCTGAGAACGAAGGAGATGACTGTCGCCCAAGTAAGTGAACTTGCAGTTCAAGATGTACAGCCTTCTAGCCAGCAGTTCAAATTCTCAGGGCATATACACACGCATGCACTATCTCAACCCAAATCCAGCATTCCCGTGTCACACTGTGAAGGATGGTAAGCAAACAACAATAATGATAGAGAGCTTGAGATATGGTGAATAAAATACTCAATGTGAGTAAACTGCTGCTTACTAGGATTCCCGGGTCACCAGGGTACCATTTAGGCTGGGGCCTTAACGAGGTCATTTACCCTTACCTATACCAGGACCATTACCTTAATTGCTACTCAGCCTTCATGAAAGTGTTTATGGGTAAACAGTTTTCACCAAGGGAGTTATTAAGTACCCCCTGGATTACCATAGGATCAGGAATCATAAAAATAGTAGCAATTGTAGTCATAATAACCTATGTTGTGTAAGTATCTGTTATAAATGTCTTAAATTTCCACCACCACCACCACCCAGAGCGCTTTAGGGTGAAGCACAGCATAAGAAACAGAGCACTGGTTATTAAAAAACATGGATGGATGAGAGCATCCTCCTTATTCATCAAGTCAGGAAAGCATAAAAGAACAAAAGGGCTGCCATACCTTAACCTACCTATTATCTCTATCGTCTCATACTTGTGCTGAGGAACATGAGAATTGTCCTCACTGCAATCGAGGGAGGAAGTATGCTAAGTAAATATATTTCACACGCATGCCCAAGGTCAAGGTGGAGCCAGAGTTTTGCAACTAGTGTCAGTTCCATCACCATTGGCTCATTCAATGGCTACATGACACCCAAATAAGTTGCAAACAGATATTTCAATCCATACCCAAGATATTTAACTGAATTAAATGGATTTGGGGGCTCTGGAGACCTAGCTATCCCATTTTGTGGACCGCTTCTCTGGTCCCTTGCCATGTGTCTACCTGATAGAAGATTTGCAGTAGACTGAGAAATCCCGAGACTGAATTCTTGGTTGAGTCAACCTGGAAATGCTTCCCACATCAGTCCTTGGGTGTCCTAAGCTGATGTTCCATCCATATGGTCTCATAAAGTCCCTCCTGCTTCTGGACTATTGTGATATGCCTCCTCTCTCTCCTCAGTTGTCCGCAAAATAAAATAAACCTACAAAATAAAATTCAACCTGAAAGAGTTTCATTCTATGCACTGTCTTTGGACCCTTACCTTCTTCTCTGGCTGTCTCTTACAACTTCTCTACCCATGTAGCCCTCTGGATCATTTATGCCCCACTCTTTCTGCCTGCCCTGCCAGCAGGAAGCAAGAGGATATCGTTACAGTATTTCTCAGATTGATCAATCAAAAGACCATCTTTAAATGAAACAAATGATCATAGACTTCCATACTGACATGCTAAGTACAAATAAAAAAGTTGGTATGGGTTTCTGCAAGGACCCGAGAGACTGAGAATGATTCTCTTTCTTGGTCAGTAGAGAACAAGATTCTTCTTCCAAAGGGGTGCCTTTGAAATATTTGAGGAAAACAGTCCTAGATTCTTCAAGCCTTTTCCTCATCAGGGTAACATTTCATGTTTCTTCAGCTGTTCCTTACAAGAAATAGTTTCAAATTCCCTTCCATTCAGTTTACTTCTCAGATGAAATCCAGTTGTTTAATGTCTTTCTTCAAGCATCAGCAGAACGACACACAGACACATCATTCCCTTGATCTGGATCCCACACTTCTAGAGTTGTCATCTCTAATTGTTTAAAGGCTTTTTTGCGGCCACATCCTATACGATTAATTCATGTCGATCTCGCTGTCAACTAAAAAGCCTATAACTTTTAAAACACATGCATGACTATTATGAAAGCATCCCTCCTTCCTTCTGTATTTATGCAGCTGGTCTACTGAGCATAAATGAAGGCCTTCACGTTTATCCCTATTAAAATCCACCTTGTCAATAAGCCCAGCATTCTAGCTTCTCCGAGTCTTTGATGATCCTGATTCAGTATTTTGGTCTCCTAACTAGTTCTCTCCGATGAAAATTGATCTACATACCATTTTCATACTTGGTAAAATGTTGCTGTCACAGTCCTATCCTCGAATCAAAAGAGACCTGTCTCAGTCTAGGTTATGAGCTGAAAACTCAACACCTACAAGAGTGAAGAGGTAGGTAATAGAGAGTGGTCAGCCAGAGTGTATTCAGGTGTTTCAGTTCACACTGATGAAGAATATGAATAACAGTAACAGTATGCTGACCAACAATACCGAGTGAACCTTGGCAAGTGGTGGGTAGAAGCCGCTATGTTGCCATGTGGTCACACTCCGGTGGTCTTTAAACTAAGGCTAAATAGCTCCTGCTGTTTCTGACAACTCAAGCTGCAACAATGTGCAGTATATTTTTCATCTTAAGATATTGCTCATAACCGCAAACTAATTAAAATAGGGCACAACAAAATCATGGACCGATTCTCCTCTCATGCAAGGACACATAACCTTGCTCCTGCCCTGGGGAAATTCTGCCTAGCAACAAGGAGCTCTCACAAGGAAGAAAGCCCTCTCCCCCCCAACCCCCCCACCCCCCGCCCACAAGAGATCACAGCCAATACTTCCTACACTGCGAGTGGTAAATGCAGCCTAGAGAAGGGGCAGAGCAATTTGCTTGTGTATCACTGATTAGGTGAGTGTTCATACACATGAACAGAGGGGTGATTTCTCAGGAAAACAATAACTGACCCACTCTGTTGTTGTTTTTAGTTCTCTTATCACACACACGCACACACTCACACACACACTGAATGAAAGAATGAATGAATGAAGGAGGAAAGGGCCTATCCAAAGTAATCTGGGATAAACTCACTGCTGTTTTCCCAGGTAATAAAGATGGCTATCTTTGTCCAGAACAGATGCTATGAGATCATGTCTCCAAGAGATGAACTGAGAATGAATTCACTTAAATTATGGTGCTCACAGAGAGGATTTTAGCTGAACATTTGTTCATATGATTTATGGCACCCTCCATCCGGTGGAGTCAATGCGAAAAAATGAAACTTAATTACAGCATAGAGACAGCAGTTTGCTTAAAAGAGAGCTAAAAGTTTGTGGGGATTTTTTTTTTTTTTTTTTTTTATGAGACAGGAAATTATCCTAAAAGAAAAAAGAAGAAAGCTTTATAAAAAACATTTGCAACTCATCAGAAGTGTGGGTCTGGCCCTTAGTGTTGGGGGAGGGGAGGGTGCTGGCTGTGATTCTGCTTGGCCTCTAAGCAAACTACCCCCTACCCCAGGTCCCTACCCAATTCCTACTCCAATGCTAGCCTCTCCAGGATTCCTTTTTATTTTAGCCCAGGCTTTCCCTTTAGGGAAGAGAGTAGTATTATTGTCCTTTCTCCTTGGCAACTCAAGTCTGGAATTTTAAATTTATAGTCTAAGAACTGTTCCGGTGTTTAGATGGCTCAGCGGGTGTTATTATCAAATCCAATTAAAAACATTCCTTCTGCTAATAAAAAAATCAGCGCCTTCCCATTAAACTAGGACCCACCCTTAAGTTAATTAATGGCTGTTAGCACCTTATTTGCTTTCAAGGGTCTCTTGGGGACTGGGCTTCTGAGGCAAAGCAGAGTCTAGTCAGTAGGTCAGTGGCTTAGTTTGAGGCACATGTCTGGCCCCCAACTTATTTTACACCTGAAGCTGAGTCTCTTAAACTCTTTATATCTTGAGATCTCCTGAGATCCCATCCAGAGAGGCCACGTTAAGGGAACTTATTTGGCCAAGTTTTTTAAGATCTGCAGATGAACCTGTCTGGTGAATAATACTAATGCTTCTGATACTCACTGAATGATAATTGGCCCTCTTTGGACCATTTAGGATTCAAACGCCTCCACCCAAATCATTTCGTGAACAGTAGCCAGCCTCTGAGGGCTAGATTTAGCTTTTTCACTTAAATTTGCAAATTGGCCCTGGTTTCATCAAGAAAGAACATATAGCAACGCAATGATACTACCTAACATTTGGATAGCGTTCTGTATTTTCAGCATGCTTTCAGGTAATACATTATGTAACTCACAAGCAAACAGCGTTTTATCTTTTTCAGGTATGCGAAGACAGCAGGATTCCTGAATTCTCAAAAACTAATCATGAGCACCTCTGAGACCAACTGTTGGGTCTATTTTCAAGAGATTTTGCAGTTAAAAAAGTGATCGGTGATTCCATTTCCTCTCCAAGAGTCAAGTGGATTTATCAGCTTCGAGTCCTGCTTTCGCCTAAAATAAGGTGCTGGTCTGGGCGCGCGAGCTCAGATTCAGGGGGCGCCCACTCAATTCATCCTCTTTTCCTTATTACTCACCTACCAGTTCTTTCTCACTGCCGTTGCTGCTCTGGTAGCTTTAATGGAGGGCATCAGCCCCGAAGAGCAGCTCTACAAATGTGAGTGTCTTCCCTGTGCACGGGAGAGAGAAACCTCTATCACCGAAGCGTCACCTACAATTTATCTAACAAATTCCATTTCCTGCATGCCATTTGCCAGTATTTATCTTGTGTGTGGGCTCCCAGGGAGGATGGTCATAAAGGATTGTTCTGTCCTATCCTAGAGTCATATTTTTCCATCTAAATAATGAAGGGGCTTTAGCTCCCTTTCTCTTTTGTTTCCTACTGCTTAGATAAGATGTCCATAATCAGGATGCTTAATATGAAAGTTGCCATTTGGGTTATGTTGTTTTCTGGTTTTTTGTTTTTGTTTGTTTTTTTTCTTACCTAGAAAGGGGACCTCTTTGTATTTTCTTTCCTTAAAAAAAGGCTGTTGAATTTGACAAGCATCCTTATTTCCCTCTCTCCTCCCATCCTCCCTTCTTTCCTTCCTCTCTTCTTCCTTCTTTCTTATATATAAATAGCCAGCTTTTCCTACATCAAATTCTCTTCCTTTAGAGATTAAAATATATAATAATAAAATGCCATTTATATAAATCACTTGACAGGTAAACTGTGCTTTGTCTGACAATGTTTTAAATTAACAGTAACCTAAATAGCATAGAGGACTCTCCATAGGGAAGTTGCTTTCTTCTCCTTCATTTTTTAATCCTCCAATTGCAAGCCATTCATTTTTACATTTCCCTGTTAAAGATAGGACACTAAAAGTGCATTACCTTAATAATCAATAACTCAGTGGGAGGTCCTAATGGGGAGAATTCACTGGAAGCTGCATTCCAGTTGAAGTAGCAAAGGACCACTACAGGCCTGCAGGCTATAATTAGACAACCATAAAACCAGGAGGTAAAGGGTGGCAGACTACATTAGCAGTAAAATGCTAACTTGCAAGTAATAAGTCTCGAATCTTTCATGTCTACTCGAGTGTCACTTATACTTGAACAAGGAAAATGTTATGTTAAAGAACAAATTTACATTTAGGATCCCTAAAGCTTAAGGACTGGTGAAGGTTAGTGTGGCAATGAGAAAACAAATGAATACAAATCTGCACACTTCACAATTTTCACTCAGTGCTCCCTTTCCTCTCCCTTTCTCTTCCATCCACCCGTTTTCCATTCCCCTCCAGGGTCTGAGAAACATCACAGAATTTAAACACAGGAAACCAATATAAAAACCCTCTCATGCAAAGAAACAGTGTGGCTGACTTTACATTGTTTCTATTCATGGCTTGCTAGTTTTACATTTTCTGATCAGTGACTGCCACTGAGACCAGGAAACCAGTTTCTTCAAGAGCATGAGGGGACTGTCTGAAGGCCTTGCATTATTGATTTTCTGCTCGTAGATTCCAGTTGCTCTGTCAATCATGGACCAGAAATACAAGATGGCAGTCAATAAGCAAAAGGACTGAGCTCCCATGAAGACAACAAAATAATTCAAAAGATCTGATGGAAGCAGAAAATGCCAAAATCCTCAGAAGAAAAGAAATCAGATAAGCTTTCTGGAAAGGAAAGTCCATAGGGCCCCCAAAGATACATTATCTTCGAAGGGAAATATGTTCTTGCCAATGAGTCTGGAATTTGTTCACCAAATTAATTCATTAATGCAAATACTTCTTAAGTGTTGGTTGGGCAACATTATAGGCATGGATGTCACAACGAGGAATATTATTCTCCTGCTACTGGATAGAAATGTATAGGGTAAACATGAAGTTGCAAGAACAGGTGCTGAGTACTATAGGAGGGGTAAGTACAAATAGCTTTGTGACTACTGAAGAAGGAGATGTGGCAGCCTGGGCAGGTCAGGAAAGATCCCGGGAGTGACAGTTGAGTTGTATCTTGAAGAACATTTAGGAGTTCTACACACAAAGGGGGAGCAGAACACTCCAGGTTGAGGACTTAGCATGTGACAATCACCTTGCACTTGCTCACTTTTATTCACAGGGATTAAACAGGCATATGAATTTTTGAAAGAGGCGTTCTTTAGACTAGAGCTATGAACTGAGCACTCCGTTATGTTGGTTTTCAACTGTTTAATGATTTTTCCTCTCATCTTCTATGAGCTGTAATCCCACAGTGTCTAACTTATGCTTTGTGCAAAGAAGCTGCTCAATAAATATTTGTTAATGGATTGATCAGGGAGAGGAAGGCTGAACTGAAGGAGGGAAGCAAAATATCTTTAAGGAGTTATTAAATGTCTTTAGGATCCTTTAATGTGACTAAAAATATTAAAATTACTAAATGATGAAAAGACAACTATGAAAACTCAGGAGTAAAGAATCCGCTACAAATTCAATGTTTGGGTAATGGGATTTTCTGTTTGATGGGATTCTCTGGTTAAGGAAAAGCTATCTTTAAATCTTTTAAAGTTGTATTTGTTCAAGTTACTACCATACCTACTAGATAGTGTGCTAAGGGTTCTTTCCATTGTTTCCTGAATAATCAGACCCCCCTGCTCTCCCACCCGTCAATCTCATTGGCTCCAGCCACAGTGGCTCTTCTAAAAGCTGCCAAGTGTCTTCCCACCTCAGGACCTACTAATGTTATTCTCTTTCCTGGAACACATTTCTTCCCCTACAAAGTATGAGTGATTTACGGGTCCTGGGTGAAGGCTGGGGCTCAGTCTCACTGAGTTCAGCCTGTAGCACTAACCTCCAGGAAGTTGCCACCAATCCTTACAGCTGCCTATATACCACTGAAGCAAATGATTTACAGGAGCTCACCTCAAAACAACTGCACACCTCCTCTCTGCAGTCTGGCCACGAATCTTTGCAACTGCCACTGGAGAATACCACCTTCTCCTTCTCTTCTTTTCTGCCTTCCACTCATTGTCTAACTCTAAACTGGGACCACCGAAAGAAGAGGATTCTGGGAAATGTAGTTCCCCATTCTTCTGCTCTGCAGTGAGATTGCAATAGAAGAGGGGGTGGTTAGGTTGAGTTGACTACAGATAATCCAGCACCCTGGCCAACTTCTACACATCCTTCATTTTCCCAGACTATTTCCTGACCCCTAGACAAGACTGTGCTTCTCTGTCACAGTATTTTTCTTAATAACACTGAGTACAATGGTAATATTATGGTTAATGTATAATTATGGATTAAGTATTTCTCTTACCCACTAGAAGCACTAGTTCTTTGTATTTACCTAAATATCCTGTCACCCTCAGCAACCTATTAGGCTCTCGATAAACATTTGCTGAAGGAACGAGTGAGGTACCTCAAAATTTTTTTCAATGATTTATACTCTTGCAGTGCCTGAAAGTCATCCTTTCTGAATATTGTACAGAGGTGAGGTTTTGATATAGATGTAACAAGTTGGAAGGGACTGACTTAAATCAATGATTGAAGAATAAGCTTGGAAACTGTTTTAAAAGGTTAATAGCAGAGAGGACAATTTGGCATTCTCTATCAAAAGTTTTTAAAATATGTCTATCCTTTGACCTAGAAATTCTAAGAATGTAATCTAATGACATTTTAAGCTGTGAAAGAGATTGATGTATAAAGATTATTCATTGCATTATTCATTGCAGCTTCTGGAAAGAGTTGTCCTTACTCTGTGTTTATACTTTCACACCTCCCCCTCACTTCTTAACCATGACTCTATGGCTTTAGTGCCCATAAACCCACTGAAAAAGTCTGCCTGATGCCAGTAATGACCCCCTTCTCATCAATAAATTCAGTGGGTAATTGTAGTTTGCATCTTACTTGACTTCTCAGAGCACTTGCTTGTGGATAGTTTTCTCCCTTTTAAACATCCTCTCCCTCTGACTTCTAGTACTTGATTATTCTTCGGCCTCTCTGGCCACCCTTTCTCAATCTCTTTCGTGAGTCCTTCTTCCTCTGCTTTGTGGTTTTGCTTTGGGTTCTCGTCCCCTTCTGCTCTCTCTGGACAAATTCATCCTTTCCTATTCTTTCAATTACCTTTCATAGGCAGAAAAATCTCAAGTCTATCTCTAGACTGAAAGGATTTCAATACATGTGACTGGCTACTGGATATCTCAATTCAGCATGTTAAGCTCAACTTACTTAAAACTGAATATGTCATCATTCCCAGCAAATGTGCTTCATTCAATTACTTATTCAGACAAAAGTGTGAGTGTGCGTGTGTCTGTGTGTATGTTATGGAAATGGAGATGAAGAATTTTTTACTTACTTTCAGGTAGGCAAGTGAACCAGCAGCAGGACTTAAGTAGTCCATGATTATTCTTTTCAATCTAGTTCTATTTACTTCACAGTTAGGAAATTCATTCCAGATTTTGGCAATACAATTACCATCAAGTCCTGATCGAGAGGGTTTTGGGTTTTAGACTCCCCCTCTTTTTTCTGAATATTTTAGAATATTTTAGATAAGACTAAAAGAGCATGGTACCATTTCAAACCAGAACCCATAAGCATCACCTTTAATGGTTGCATAATTCCATCTACTGGAATTTATTTAACGATTCTCCTATTGCTACATTCTAATAAACAGTGATTTCAGAAATATTCTAGTGAATTGAGGGCCCAGGTTGGTTGGTGCAGTGAGTGTAGGCTTCACTATATACTAATGCTCATGAGTCTGAAAATCTTTAGAGTTTGATTTGAAAAAGGAATTCCTAGCAGGAGTATATTCACCAGTATTTCTGTGTTTCTTTAAAAGGGATTTGCTTCCATATTCTGAAATAATCTGCCAGAAATAAAATAGAACACCATCTTTAAGAGATTGGGTGATTACTGTGTGCTCTATGCAAGAAGGGCTTCATATTTTACATAATTATGGGAGTATTTGGCTCTGCCTGGGTTGAAGATTACAGAAGGATAGTTTTCAAGATATTTTTGCCTTGTCGACCTTTCATAAGTCAGTTCAAATACAAATAAATCTCTGCAAGCGTGAAGAGAGAAGGAAGATGGCAGCTTCCTTTCCAGAGGACTACGACTTTCACTTGATTCATTTGAATAGTAAGTGAAGTTTTAGAATGATTTTTAGTATGCTCAGATAGCTATAAAACTGTCCCATGGCTTGTCTTCATGTAGACTGAGAAAACACCAACATACATGTATAAGATTTAAAGTGACACTAAGCTCTTGCTTGCCCCCACTAGCTCTCCTTAATGGCCATATTTGCTCCTCAGAAAATCTCTTCTGGCTTGTTATAGTAACTTAATCGAGTAGCATGAAAATAAAAAAGGTTTATTCTGTCACCCAGGCTAGCCACTTGTTATAAAGTACACAGAACTACAAAATATGGACCATTCTTCAAGAAGAAAATAATGTTATTGAGAAGAGGAACTATGTGTTTGAAATAAGTGGAATATAACTTAAATACATTGGCGATCTTAAGCCTGAAGAAGGAAAGATTTAAGTGGTAGGGGGTAGGAGGGCTTGGCAGAGTAAATATTGCAGTGGTGGCCGTGTGAAATGAGTGATTCAAGATGTTCTGCTGAATACCAGAGGGTGGGACTGGAAAAGGAGTGGGAGTTGGAGCAAATCATCTTGGAAATTTAAGTCAGAATTGCCCCGAGAGGAGAATGGCCTGTGTTGAGAGAGAATGAGTTTGCTATTACTAAAGTCATCTAGTAGATGCTGGATAAGCACTGATTGATGCTGCTATGGAAGGGGTCCAAGAGGGAGATGGGAAGCTGCACAGGGGAAACCCAAAGATCCATTGTGACTCCAAGATTCTATGCACTGCTTACAAAGCAGAATGATGGGACTTTCTAGCAATTAGATAGTATATTATACAGATAATGCAGAAATGAGACATTGTTTTAATAGGCTTGAGTGAAGCATTTCTTCTCTAGAAGTAACAGGTTGTGAACTTGTCAGTATATGCATTCTTCTGGGATATTATCCCCTGGCTTCATCGACCATCCCAAACGCATTCTGACCACAGCAAGAGAGAACCCTGGTTAAAAGCATTTATGCCCACCCCTCACTGTATTTCAGTGAGTGAGACTTCAGTGGTGAGGTACCTGTTGTCTAACAGAAAACAAGATCCAAGAGACAAAACCAGGAGAGTTAAGCACTGATGGTAGGAAAGAAGAACAGAAGGGACCTAGGGGGAATAGGAATGTCAGGGGGTGAGGCAGAGCGGTGGATGGGGTACGACTCTTTTTTGAATTGGCTTAAACTAAAATCCTTTTCCTTCCTCGGGCAGCTCCCATTTCATTTTCACAAATTGTACCACTGTCATGTCAGGGTTCTCCAAAGAAACAGAATAAAAAAGATATGTATATTTATGTTTATATATGTATACACACATATGTGTATATATATATGTATATGCACATATGTATATATATACATGTATACAAGTGTGTGTGTGTGTATATATATATCCTTAAATAAATAAATCTCTTAAAATCTGTAAGAGATTTATTTTAAGGAATTGGCTCATGTAATTTTGGGGATTGGCAAGTATACAAAATGCATAGGTCAAGCCGGCATGCTGGAAACCTGGAAGGAGTTGATATTATAGTCTCAAGGCAGAATACCTTCTCCTCCGGGAAACCTCAGTTTTTGTTCTGATCTTCAACTGATCGGATGAGGCCCACACACATTATTGAGGCTAATCTCCTTAAAGTCAACTGACTGGAGATGTTAAACACATTTACAAGACTGTCACAGCAACACTGAGATGAGTGATTAAATATCCGGGTGCTGCGGCCAAGCTAAGTTGACACCTCAAGTTAACCATCACAACTGCTATGCTAATATCTTCCAGGCCAAAAAACTGAAAGTGATCATTCTTTCTCATGAAATTTCATCGTGCTTTTATCTTAGAAAGGAACGCAAGGAAAATCTGTTTTTAACGCAAGTGGAATGAGGTGAATGGAGTACCAAGAAAACACACAGAGCCTCCTTCACAGTTGTGTCTAGGGTCGGCTTTGGTAAATGGGGTTAGCAGTTGCTGGGCTATTTGTGTTCCTTTCCAAGTGGTAGCAATAGATTTGCTCTGATTCATCTTATTTTGTCTTTGTGAGATGGATGGCTTAGATTATGCCTAAAATTTCTGGGTAAGTGATGTAATCCCACTCTAACCCTCTTAGCCGTCTGGGAAAATAGCAGATATTAGCAAAAACCCATTAATTGTGTGCCTTTAATGTGTCACATCAATATCACAATAATATTTGCAGCAGCTAGTTGTTGCTGCATATCCAACAATTGCAAAATCACTTAGTTTTGCTGGTGTGTGTCTGAACTTGCCTGAGTTTTGCTGTAGGTCCTGGGTTCACTCCGCATCTGCTCCGTGACTACTGGGCCATCTGAGACATGTCCATTTCACAGTCAGAGCAGGACAGCCATGCAGGGAAGCGGACACTTGGGATGCCTCTGACACACTGTCACCTCTACCCACATTTTATTGACAAAAAAAAGTCACATCAGTGGGGTGGGGAAAGTAGATTCTGTCTCTAGCGGGAGAAAACTGCAAGGTTACATGGCAAAGATCACTGATACAGGGAGAGGTGAAAAGTTGGGCCAATAGTTCAATCGATTAAATTTATGATAGTGTATTAGTTTTCTCTGGTCGCTTTGACAGATTACCACAAACAGTGGCTTAAAACAACAAAGACGTATCCAGTCACAGTTCTTCAGGCCAGAAGCCTGAAATTAGTTCTGGGCTGAAATCAAGATGCCCCAGGGTTGTGCTCCCTCTGGGGGCGCTAGGGGAGAATCCATTCCTTGTCTTTTCTAGCTTTTGGTGGCTGCTGGTATTCTTTGAGTTGTGGCTGCTTTGTTCCCATCCCTGCCTCCAGGGTCACATGGGCTCTTCTTCTTCCGTGTACGGGAACTCTCCCTCTGCCTCTCTCCTTACGGACACATGTGACTGCACTTAGGGCCTATTTGGATAAGTTAGGAGACTTCTCTCTATCTCAAGATCCTTAACTTTATCATAGCATTTACATATAAAGTAATATTCAAGTTTTCAGGAACTAAGTTCTGCTGTCTTTGGGTGATATTTTTCAGCCTATCAGGGAGAGGAACAACATCCATAGGAGGCTCACCATATAGAAGATTCTAATCCAAGCTTTTACATATGCTAACTCATTCTCAAAACAACCTTTGATGTAGTTTTAGTTATTGTCCCCACTTTCTAGATGAGGAAAATAAAGGCAAAGAGAAGTCTTGTCCAAGTAGGAGAGCCAGGAGTTGAGCCTTCTGGCTCCAGAGTCTCTCTGAATCACTACAGTTTACTGCTTTTCAACTTTGCCTGTAAATCCATAGAAACATAGATGGGAACCATAGCCTCTAACACTGGGACTTTTAGTGCTGGACTTTCAATTTCATTAAGTGGATTGATTTCTTATATTGAGAAATATAGCATGAGCTTTGGAGAATTTCAGGGACTGACAAAAAAGAATGCCTTGGATGCTGTCAGCAATTGTTCCAGAACTATTGGACTGGGAGCAATAACCATATTCCTGGGTGATATTCCAGTGGCCAAGTTCTCAGCAGAGCTTCTCAGTTCAGAACATTTCTGCTTTGTAAATGCTTTTGTTTCCTCTCTTCAAAATTACTAAGATTGTGATTAATGCTTGACAGAGTTTGTACTCTCACTTCCTGCAGAAAGCTGAATCCAAGGAGTCTTAAGATGCACAATTTCATAGGAAATAAAATTGAGGGAGGATGATGGTTAGGTTATTTTGAACCAGTCATTCAACAGAATGATGTTCTTTTTAAACACACAGGCATTTCTCAGGACTAAAATGCTGAGTGTTCTCAGCTTAGCATCTGATCTACTTTGCACAAGGGAGGCACTGGCTGCATATATCAGGATGTTTGTATCTCGGTTTAAATACTCACAAAATCTAATTTTTTTTAAGATTTTATTTATTTATTTGACAGAGAGAGACACAGCGAGAGAGGGAACACAAGCAGGGGGAGTGGGAGAGGGAGAAGCAGGCTCCCCACTGAGCAGGGAGCTCGATGCGGGGCTCGATCCCAGGACCCTGGGACCATGACCTGAGCCGAAGGCAGACGCTTAACAACTGAGCCACCCAGGCGCCCCTCACAAAATCTAATTTACTGTATTATGAAGAACCCTCACATTGCACAAGGAAGGGTGAATCCAACCAGATGGGGTGTGAGCCAAATGTCCCCAGAGATTTTTCTATCATTTGTGCTTTACCAGGACTTTCCTCCCTTTGCTCTATAGCCACATGTTTTTGAAAGTCATTAATTGGCACATAGTTTAATCATTTGTCCCCAATCAATCAAAAATATTTTATATATAGGTGAGATATTTATTTCCAAATGGTTTTGTTGGCTCTTTAGGTATGCTAAAGATTTTTCTACTACACATTAAAAGCCACTATTATTTTCTCCAGAGTAAATACATTTAGATCCATGAGCTTTAAATAGATTCCAAGCTTATCAAAACTGTATCTTTAAGTCTGCCAAAATGCCTGAACAGTAAAAAACATATTCTCACTTAGGCTTCTTTAAGTTAAGACAAAAATCAGTTTCCAATGTATAAACAATAAACTCAGAGCAAGACTTTTTTTCTTCAAATTTTCAGTTTCTATCACTTTGTAGAGAACTACCATTTGGATGAATCGTAAAGAGAAGAAGGAAGATCAAGGCTAACAATTAAGTGTCTGCCATAAATGGAATTGCCAAAAATGAAACATGGTGCACGAATCAGGGAAGTACAAGGAGTTTTATGGCTATCTTTTCTCTGAATATTACTGCAGGCCCAGAGGCAAAAAACACGTAATATATTGGGAGGTTTAGGATGTTTGTGTGCAGTGGGAGGTCTGTTTAGGAGTTTCAGGAGAAACATGAACCCTGGAGATGATAGTAATACATCAACATGAAGCTTGTTCCCATGTCAGATGTCAGCACCCATTCTTCTCCCTGGCTGGAATGAGCTCATGTATGGCAGTCACATGGCCCTGCCCCTACTTCAGTCAGATCTCCACCCAAACCCCTCTCCTCAAAGAATCCTCTGAGGAGTTGACAATCCTATCAAAAGTAGCAACCCCCCCGCCTGTTGTTTATTTTTTCTTCTTGATTTTTATTACTACTTCAGTTTATTATATGTTCTCTGTTTATTTTTTCTTCTTGATTTTTATTACTATTTCAGTTTATTATATGTTCATTTGTGGTGAGCTTGTTTATGTTCTGTCTCTATCCCATCCTATACACACATGTAGAACAGTGCCAGGCACAGAGTGGCTGCCCGGTACCTATCTGCTATTCCTGGTTCTTGTTGAACCCCCATCCTACACTTTAAGTTACACACTCTATTTGTTCATTTTTAATTAAGTGCTTCTGCACAGACACTTTGGAATTCAGAAATATCCATTTGAAATATTTCCACATTTTCAAAAACAGAGAACCAAGGGGCATAAGATGTGAGAGGTCTTTTTATAGATAAGGAAAATGAAGCTCCAAGAAGAAAAACGAATAGTTCAAGGTCACATAGCTGTCAAGAATTGGGAAGTTCTGGGCGCCTGGTGGCTCAGTTGGTTAAGCAACTGCCTTCGGCTCAGGTCATGATCCTGGAGTCCTGGGATCGAGTCCCGCATCGGGCTCCCTGCTCGGCAGGGAGTCTGCTTCTCCCTCTGACCCTCCTCCCTCTCATGCTCTCTGTCTCTCATTCTCTCTGTCTCAAATAAATAAATAAAATCTTTAAAAAAAAAAAAAAAGAGTTGGGAAGTTCTGAGGTTTTATCCTACTGGCAGACTAGCAAGTTAGCCTTCCATACTCTCACGGATGCCGGCAGAGATACGACACTCCTGGGTTGGAAACAAAGGACTTTATTCTCATGGCCTAGCAAACTTCATGGACATTATATTTGCAGTATTTCTCTTTGTTCTCTCCGCCTACCCACCAGCCTCATGGGAGTGATGTGGAGGCTGCACAAGTGGATACTCTGTGTACACACAGAGGGTTTGTGTCATAGCTGAGGAGCCCTGAGTTTAAGGATTTGTATATTTTATACTAAGCAGTAAGCAAAGCTGACCTTTGTTCCAGAGGAGTCACTATCTCTATTTTTCAATGTTGTATAACATACTTGAAAAGATAAAGAAAGGTCATACTACTGCTCATAAGACATGAAGAAATGCTAGAGATCTCTGGGGAATTGTTACCCAACACAGGCTGTTTAGTGAGAACAACTGGGAGCCATGTTCTAACTCTTAATTATTAAATTTATTAAATAAAATAAATTAATTAAATAACATTTATTTATTAAATATTATTTAAATATTAAATAATTAAATATTTAAAATATAAAATATTAAATAAAATAAATACATTAAATAATAAATAAATAAATTTATTAAATTACACAAAACCTGTATGGCCCTTAGTACAATGTCTGGCACATAGTAGATACTCAATAAAAGTTAACTATTCTCATTTCTCATACTGTCTTTTCATCTTTGGGTTAATATATAAAGTCTCTGCTTTATTTCTGATTACGTGTACCATAGATATTGGAGTAGGCTTGACTTGGTAAAAGGATGCACTAGAAAAAAAAAATCAGCCATAATCTCATCAACATTGAACTCTATTCTGAACACATTGATACGGGAAACAAGAAATCATTAAATGAATATAGATACATCAGGAGTGTTTCATATCTTGTAAACATAATAAATACACGGAATCTTAGAGTGGGGACCTAAGATCATCTCCCCCAACCTGCCTTCTTTCCCCAAATTTGCCCATTTACTAGTGAGGAAACAAGCTGAGGGGCTGGATGGCTTGTCCATAGTCGAGTTAATAGAAGAGTGGGGAATGTAACAGTCTTGATATAATAGTATGCCTGTAACAATAACTTGAGTCTTATCTTCTCATACTGCTTTTTAAAAGGGCATTCACAGTATGAATGGTTTGAGTTAATTGCCTCTTTAAGTACTTATTCAGGAGAGTGAGGGGCTGCCGGGATTTGAAGGTGATGATTTGGGATAGATTGCAAGAGAAGCCAGGGGCTGCAGTGAAGTTAAGAGTACAGATTAAATGCTGTGAATAATCTTAACAACATCAGTTAATCAGTACTTACCTATTGAGTAGGAGATGTAAACTCCAGTCAGATGTGGGTGTGAATTCCTACTTCATTTAGCCCCTTAAAGTTATTAACATTGCTTTGCCTCAGATCCCTCATCATATACAGTCTGAAGATAATAACTGTATCTTTCTTATAGGATTAAATGATAGAGGCATGCATAGTATTTAGCATAATACAAATATAGCAAGCATGCAATAGTATTAGGATAACTTACATATTATGTACCCTAGATTTTATAAATCATTTGGACTGGGTATTATCTGTTGCATCTTCTAGATTCTTTCGCCAGCCTTCTCCACTCTGCTTTGTACGCTTGGAGAAAGAGCCATATGTGCCACCTCAATAAACAACCTTGGGTTCAGCTGATGGGGAGTCTGGCAGGGGAATGGAGAAAGTTCCCACTGTGAGCTCACTGGAAGTCCACCAAGAGCCTTAACTTCTGTCAGACTGCCCTCTCCATGTTGCCTCTGTACTTCAGGGTTCTGCCAACTGCCCTCACCTCCTTGCCTGTCACCTACTAATACTAGTCATGGGTATCGCATTGTCTCTTGTGGTCTCCTAATTCCTTGCTTCCGCTTTTATCAAGAGTCCCTTTGTTCAGTGTTTCTCAAATTATCCTAATCTGAATGTACCCTTTAATTCTTGCTGATTCATCATCTGCCCATTTGATCTTTACAACAACTCCACGAATTAAGTATTATTTCCATTTAATATATGAAGGTATAAGGCTCAGGCAAGTTAAGCTAATTTCCCAAAGTTAATTGACCATTAATTGACAATGTCAAGACCAGAACCTGGTTTCTCTGGCTCCAAAGTACATGGTCATTCTAATACGCCATGTTGATGTGCATCTACATCGTGCCCTAGATCATAGTCCTCAAGGGCAGGCCCAGGGTTTATTAATCTTAGTGTTAATTCCTACTTCATTCCAAGTACATAGCATATACTCAATACTTCTAAAATTTCTATCAAATATAACTTAAATTTAAACGTTATTTTTGGGGAGGTGTATACTACTTAATCTATATTACATTTCACATAATATGAACATATTGTTTTATTATGTGATAATAATGTTATTACTTATTGACTGCCAAAAAATAGCACACAGTTGATGAAGGAATGCTGTTGGTGGGTGGTAGGGGAAAGAGGAGGATGACTTCACAGTAAGCCTGGGGAGTTGTTCTGGTTGAATTCTTTTGTTTTTTTTTTCTGGGTCTCACTCTGAAATGTAAAGAGCTCTGGGACTCTGGCTGCAGATGAAAGAGCCACCTCTTTTTTTGGTTTTGTTTTGAGAGAAGCTGATGGAGGTGGGTGTGTTTTTCTGTGTTTGAATTTAGTTCTTTTCCTGCATTGTAGAATCTAATTTCCTACAGAAAAGTTTAGCATCTGTTTTGTGATTTGATGAATGGCTGTGAGCTGTTAATTTAATTGCTTCCTAGTAAGACACTAATGACCTTTTTTGTTCCACTAAATACTAGTGTGTTTAGTTATAAATTAACCATAACTAAACACTTGGAGCTCCAATACTTACAATCATATTGCTCAGGTTTAGGTTGTAGCAAGCAGAGTTAGAGATAAAGATGGCCTGTGGGTTTTACTTCTAAAATCTGTAGTAGCTAAGAAGGCCATTGACTTTCTCATAGCAGCAAATTTAGGGAAACTCCCTGCAATATGAGCAGACAAAGGAGAAGAAAAGAAAGAAACACCCCAACACATTTCTAAGTCTAAGATGTTTTCATACTAGGAGTTGGAGCCTGGAATTTGGATCTTTCCAGTCCCAGTGACCCGAGAATTACTTGTTTTCTGGGTGGCCACAAGCAAGGGATGGGGGTAGGGAAATTAAGTTAAAAGCTGACTCTCCTATTTACTTATTGATCACCAGGTTTCAAATGTTCTTTTCAGAGTGAGGACATCTTTATATATTTCATGGGAATAAATATTAATTTGGCACTTCTCCAGGTCTTCTGTCATGGCCACTGAGTGTTGATTTGATTGGTAATTGAAAGTAGGGTATTGCAGCTCCCACTGGACTTTAATCAGCTTCCTCTTGGAATACTGCCAAGTAAGATCTTTTCCTGAAGGGCCCCAACTAAACAGGGAGGCCACGGAAGGTTCGAGTCTGCCTCTAGCAACTGGAGTAATGCAATTGCTCGGGATGTCTGTATCATCGAGAGATTTATTTCCTGCCTTCTTTGAAATAGCACTTTCTCACCAACTAGGAATTCTCCCAAAGCTCCAAGATAAATATTTTTGGAAACCTAATGATATTTGATTTTCTCAAAACTGAGACAAAGATAAGGTGCATGTTCAGGAAGGAAATAGGCAAGAATCTCAGTCTCCATTCTTAGCTGAGGCATATTTAGTTTCCAAAATGGAGCCGTTGAAAGAAATTCAGAATGAACTGTAGCTTGAGTGAAAGGGTTTCACTGCTCCTTCAGCTCCAGGATGGAGGGAGGGCTGCTGCATGGAATGTGGACCTCCCAGACATGGAGTTGATTTTACATCAAGGCTGGTATGAGAAACCAAGGGACACTTCCACCAGAAGGAACAAGAATTCTTTAAAATTGAAGATTTGTATGGTGATGTTAAGACAATGGAGGAATAAGTCAGTAGTGCATAAACCATATTTCGATACCTTTTTTTCCCCTTAATCACCCCTACATTCAAACTAAAAACATTTTATTCAGCATTTCAATGATCATATTATGCTTTAGGTAAAGTGATACCTTATTACTGAGATAAATCTGAAGCCTTTTAAAGGAAGCCTTAAGGACTGATATTGTTAAACCTTAGGCTCCCTACTTCCTCACCTATTAGAAAAGGTAAATACATAACCACATTTTGAAAGAGTGATTTAAATTTTTGATTTTTCTGGAAAGATGTGTTTCTAAGCTTAGAATTCACTCATAGTTCTTCATGTTAAGCACAGCCATGAGGTTCATATTAAGGATGGCTTTTAATGTCTCTCAAGGTGAAACTCTACATTGAACATGTGAATCACCATCAAATCCATCAGCAAATATTGTTAGCTCAAACATTGGAATTGATCTAGAATTAAACTGTTTCTCACCAACTTGCTGCTACAATTCTGGTCTGAACCACCATAACCTCTTACAATCACTTTCTGGCTGGACTCCCCGATTCCAACTCTGATTCCCTTTAGTCTCTTCCCAACTCAGATCTGTTTTATCAAAATACATAAGATTACTTTTTTGCTCAAAATCTTCCAAGAGCTTCCTACACCACTCGGAGTAAAAGCCACAGTCTTATGCTGTCTTTCGAGGTCTTATATGATCATCTTCCTCCCCCTACCCTGTTCTCTCTCTTCCATCTCTTACCAGGTTCGATCCAGCTACTCTGGTCTCCTTGCTATTCATCAACTGTGACAGGAAAGTCTTAGCCTTAGCTACTTCCTTTCAGAAACACTTTGCAAGGTGCTCTTTCTCTCTCATTCCTTTCAACTCTTTACTCAAATGTCACTTTCTTAATGTGGCATTTTGTTATTATTTGATTTAAAATTGCAACCCTTCCCATAACTGCTTGTATTTCCTTTGCCTAATTTAAATTTTTCATAAGATTGCCACTTATAGGGATGCCTGGGTGGCTCAGTTGGTTGAGCTGCTGCCTTAGGCTCAGGTCATGATCCCAGGGTCCTAGGATTGAGTCTCACATCAGGCTCCTTGCTCAGCAGGGAGCCCACTTCTCCCTCTGCCTGCTTGTGCTCTCTCTCTCTGACAAATAAATAAATAAAATCGTAAAAAAAAAAAGGTTGCCACTTATAGAAACAAAAGAACAAACAAACAAACATCTTTTGTTTATTGTCTGCCTTTCCCAGTGACAAGATAAGTTCTATGGGGGTGTGCCTAGAACACTGTGGGGTTCATAGTAGGCATTCAGAAATATTTTTGAATGAGTGAGTAAGACACTATGTTTTTACTCTTTGCAATTCTGCTAAAGATTCTGACTCCAATCCCACTTCTTATCATCAACCTAATTCCAATGTATATGTAGGGGGGTAGTTTCCACACCAATAGGCAATCTAGCACCAGCTGGGTATCCTATAATTCAACTCAATTCTGACACTATCTATGGAAAGATAGCATGAGATTCTACAGGTTAAGGACTCAGTCCCACCTGCCTGTAACCCTCCACACCAGATGAAAGAGATACATAGGGAAAGGGTGCAGAGCCTTCCATTCCTTCTCCAGGCATGCCACTCTTCTTGAATCTCCATGTGTTCACCAACACAGAAGCTCTCTAAACACCCCCTTTTGGTTTTTTTGTGGAGGCTTCATTACATAGGCGTGATTGATTAAATCATTGGCCTTTGGTGATTGATTCAAACTCTAGACCCTCTCCCTCCTCTGGAGGTCAGGTGGGTGAAACTGAAAGTTCCAGTCCTTTAATCACATGGGTGGTTTTTTTGGCAACCAGCCCCCATCCTTAGGTATTTTCCAAAAGTCACCTAATTAACATAACAAAAGACACTTTAATCTCTCTTATCACTTAGAAAATTCCTAGTTTTAAGAACTCTGTTTCAGAAACAGGGTTGAAGATTAAATATATATCTATATATATAAATTATATATATAATGTATATAAATATACATTATATTTTTATTATAATATAATTACATTATATTATATATATAATTATATTTTTATTATAATAGAATTACATTATATTATATATTTACATATATATGTATATAAATTACGCTACCACACCAGTGAAGTGTTCTCAAGGCCCAGTCTAAAGAGGAAGACAAAAATACAGGGTACATGGGATATGTAATAATAACACAACTGAGCAATTCTCCAATAACAAACACCCACACCTACTCCACACATAACTAAGATCAAGCAATACCTGGGGTTTTAACAATACTACTTTTTCCTGAATATAACTGGATTCTTGAGCGTCTTGTTGTCTTAGTTCCTATCCCAGCAAACTATGACATCTCAGGACAAACCACAAATCCAACTCCAGGTGCATTAAAGAATAATCTAGATATTTTACTGAAGATTTCTTAGAAACACTGCAGAATATAACATTTCATATAATAATAAAATCTCCTAAAAATACTGCTTAACTATCTTCTTTCTCCAAGATTCCACTCTACAGCTTTCCACATACTCTCTTTCTCTTCTTTTATGGTTCCCAGCAACTTCTTAAGATAATTCGGAGCTCTGACTAGTACCTAGATCTAATCCCCTTGGTCAGATTCTGATACTCATCATGTGATTATTCTCCACTTTTTCTTCATTTGTACATATACAGGACAGTCCCCCGATTAAAACATATTATCCTCCTTTTGCCCAGAGTATACAGTGCCGATTTTTATAACAATCTTGACACCACTAAACTTACCAAATTTATATCTAACAAGACTCCTCCCAATTTAAGCTCCAGTCACACTGGATTGCATTCAGTTCTGCAAATATGGCAGCTCCTTTCATATTTCTGAGACTTTGTTCAGTTTTCAGCTCCTTCCCTTCATAGTACCTCACTTCTCATCTGTCTGATGGATTTAACTAGAAAAGCACCTCGCCTATGAATTTTGTTTTGTTGTTGCCATCTTTCACAGGTAGAATTGGTCAGACTATTCTAGCTCTTCTTCAGATACACAAAGCCTACTCCTGCCTTAAGACATTTCCATGTGTTATTCCCTCTGCCTGGGATACATTTTGCTCACTTAGCCACATGGTTTACTCCCATAATTTCTTCAGATCTCTGCTAAATATTATTTTAATAAGAAACTGTTCTTCAATGGATCTGTAAAAAAGAGCTAAGCCTACCTTGATCCTCACTTTGGTACTATCCATTCTCCTACCATGCCTGACTTTTTCTCCAAAAGCACTCATTTCTATATGGTATATATGTACTTATTTATTTAGTCCCTCTCTTCTGCCACTAGAATGTAAGCTCTCAAAGGGCAGATTTTTAAATTGTTTTCTTCACTTGTTTTCCCATAACCCAGTACACAATGTTAGGTATAGAGGCTCAATAAATATTTGTTGAATTAACTGATGATTCAATGTTTAACTATCCCTCTTACTATCTGGTCTATAGACGCTGTGAGGAAAGTTACTAGGTGCATTTTATTCACAATTTATACTGCATAATGTTTATTTAATGACTGGAAAGATAAATAAATGTATTTTATCTTGAGCACTTAGACAAGTTCATCACATTGAATACATTTATATGCCTATATGAGGAAAGACTCTTCTGGGCAAAGGGAACATCAAATTCCAAGACCAATGGTACCCACACACTTGACATATTCTAGGAACAGCAGAGTCAGGGTGGATGGAGAAAATTAAGAATAGTAAGAGCTGAGCTCTAATTGGCGTATATCACTTAGAACATTGTAGGCCATTTTAAAAAGTTTAACTTTTTTAAAAATAGGAAGACACTGGAGGATTTTGAACACAAGAGTTACATAATGTGGTTAAAATTTTAAAAGGACCTTTTTGCCTGTTATATTAGAATAGCAGACAAGAAGATTGCAAGTGGAAGAAGGGAGATCAATTACGAGACTATTGAAATAATCTTTGAGAGACTGTACCAGTCATGATTTGATAGCCATAGAGATGGTGAACAATGGTTAGACTCTGAATATGTTTGTTTTTTAAGATTTTATTTATTTGGGCACCTGGGTGGCTCAGTTGGTTAAGATTTTATTTATTTATTTGACACAGAGAGAGAGAGAGACAGCAAGAGAGGGAAGACAAGCAGGGGGAGTAGGAGAGGGAGCAGGACTCCTGCCAAGCAGAGAGCCCAATGTGGGGCTTGATTCCAGGACCCTGGGACCACAACCTGAGCCAAAGGCAGATGCTTTATGACTGAGCCACCCAGGCACCTGATTCTGCATATGTTTTAACGGTAAATCCAATAATAATTTCTGATGGATTAGATCTGGAAGCAAAAGAAAAAAAATATGTTAATATTCTGGCTTGGGAACTTCCACTTCTGAACAAGGTGGAATAAGAGACCAGGTTTATATTCCCACATGAGACAGCCAAAGGGAAGAATATGAAATATATGACACAACAGTTTTCAAGACACTGGATATATCAGGCAATGAAGGACAGTGATCTGTGAGAGAAAGGAGACATGAAGTGATCCCAATTGTTGCCCAAGGTTAGTGCCTTACCTTTTCGTCTGTGGTTCATGGAGGAAGAACCCAGGATGATCCCAGAAAACTTATTCAGCTGAGATGGAACTGGAGTCTGGGGGGACCAAGGTGGCTAGAGTTTGTAGGACAGAGTAATGCAGAAGAGAGAACAATAGAGAGAGAGGGAGAGAGAGAGATATCTGGAGAACTGCAGAGCGTTCCTCTTAATTACTCATCAGAAAATTGATTAGCACATGTATGCATGCACTTGAAGAAACTACCTGAGGCTGGGGAAAGAATGTTCCAAAGGGATCAGAGGCAACAGTATCCAGTATTCACAAAAGGCTAAGAGCAGCCAGCCTGAAAAATGTCATAATTCATGGGGCATTGGGTAGAGCCCAAAAGTCTTGCCTCAGTATTTGGGAATAATTAGCCCTCAATTAAATGCTACTCTGGTCTCACTTAACAAATCTTAAAAGCAAGACCTAAAGGTATTAAACTCTTTCAAGTAAATTAACTACATTATAGAATAAGGCTTAAGAATATTTATAGAAATACAGAAACAAAGTAAAATTACATTTCTGACATTAATCAAAGATTACCAAACATGAAAGAAGCAGAGAAGTGTGACCTTTAATGAGGACAAAACTCACTCAATCAAAACTCACCCAAAACTGACACAGGTGTTAAAATTGCAGACAAGGACATTAAAGCACCTATTATACTTGCATCCCATTTGTTCAAAAAGTTAAATAGAAACATGGAAAATATGAAATGGACCTAAATCTAATGTCAAGAGAAAAAAACTACAGTGTCTGATCTAGAGATGAAAAATACACTGTATGATATTAATAGCAGATTATATCAACCTTCTCAACCTACATTTCTGCATTTTTTTCCCTAATAATCTCCATCTCTTATGAAATTTATAACCACACATATACTGTAAAAGATGTTTTTGCCTCCCAAGAACTAAATTTTGCCTTCTTGGGGAGACAGTCCCTCCATTGAAAATGCATGAATTCAATATTGCAAATGGAAAGATGAATGAAATTGAAGACATAGCAACAGAAACTATCCAAATGAAATACACAGAGAGAAAGAGTTTTTTAAAAAATGCAGAGAGCATCAGTGAGCTATGGGACAACTTCAAGTGACATAGTGTATACGTAACTGAAGTCCTCAAAAGACATGAGGAAAGAGGGAGACAGAAAAAAATGTTCGAAGAGATCATGCTGAAATTTTCCACATTTAATGAAAATTGTAAACCCAAAGATCAAAGAAGCTTCTTAAACCCCAAGTAAAAGAAACATGAAGAAAACTACACAAAGAGACATCATGATCAAATTGCTCAAAACAAAAGATAAAACAGACCTTTCTAGCAGCTGCAGGGAGGAGGCATGTTAAACACAGAGGGACAAAGATAAAGATGACAGCAGATTTCTCATTGGAACAATGCAGCAAGAAGGCAGTGGAGCAACATTTAAAGAACACTGAAAGAAAAAAATCTATGAATTTAAGTTAATACATCCAGCGAAAATATCTTTTTAAAAAAGAAAGTAAAATAAAAAGTTTTCAGATACATAAAAACTGGGAAGTCTCTTCAACAAATGGTATTGGGAGAACTAGATATCCAGTACAAAAGAATGAAGTTCAACCCTACTGTATTAGTTTCCTAGTGCTATCATAATAAAATATCACAGAATGGGTGGCTCAAATGATAGAAATGTTTTTCTTATGGTTCCGGTGGCTAGAAGTCCAAGATTAAGGTATGGGCAGGTATGGTTTCTCTGAGGCCTTTCTCATTGGTTTGTGATGGCAGCCTTTTCATTGTGTCCTTCCACAGCCTTTTCTCTGTGCTTGTGCACCCTGGTGTCGCTTCTTTTTCATCAGGACACCAGTCTTACTGGATTAGGGGCCCCCCCATGGCCTCATTTAACTTCAATTACTGTCCTAAAGGCCCTATCTCCAAATACAGTCACACTGTGGGTCATGACTTCAATATATGAATTTTTGGGGGAAGAAGTCAGCATATAACACTCACTTTTAACCATATGCAAAGATTAACTCAAAATGTACTAACAACCAAAACATAAGGCCTAAAACCACAAAATGCCTAGAAGAAAACATAGAAGAAAAACTTCATGATACTGGATTTGGCAATAATTTCTTGGATATGGTATCTAAACTACAGACACCAAAGGCAAAAATAGACAAATGGGACACATCAAACTTAAAAACTTTCTTGCAGCAAAGAAAATAATCAGTAGAGTAAAAAGGCAACCTATGGAATGGGAGAAAACATTTGCAAACCATACATCTGATAAAGGGTTAATATCCAGAATTTATAAAGAACTCATACAACTTAACAACAACAAAAGTCAAGTAACTTTATTTAAAAGTGGGCAAAGGGCTTGACTAGGTATTTTTCCAAAAAAGATGTATAAATGATTATCAAATAAATGAAAAGACACTTAACATCGCTAATCATTAGAGAAATGCAAATCAAAAACCACAATGAGATATGACATCATATCCATTAGGATGGTTGTTATAAAAATGAAAAAAAAATAGTAAGTGTTGGGGAGGATGTGGAGAAATTGGAACCCTTTCATACTGTTGGTGGAATGCAAAATGGTGCAGCCACTGTGGTAAACAATATGAAAGTTTCTCAAAAAATTAAAAATAAAGCTACCAAAGGATCTAACAATCTCATTTCTGGGTATATATCTAAAGAACTGAAATCAGAAACTCAAAGAGATATTACACACCATGGTCTTTGTAGCATTATTTACAATAGCCAAGAGGGAGAAACAACTGGATGCTCATCAATGGATAAATGAATTTTAAAAAATGTGGTATATAAACACAATGGAATATTATTGAGCGTTAAAAAAAAAAATCTTGTCATATGTTACCACATGGATGAGCCTTGGGGACATTATGTTAAGTGAAATAAGCCTGTCACAAAAAAGAAAAATATTAGCATTTCACTTATATGAGGTACCTAAAGTAGTCAAACTCATAGATGCAGATAGAACAGTGGTTGCCAGGGGCTGAGGAAATAGGGAGAAGCTATTCAACCAGTATAGAGTTTCAGTTTTGCAAGATGAAAAAGCTGGAGATCTGTTGCACAACAACATAAACACATTTAACAGTACTGAGCTGTAAACTTAAGATGGTAAAAAACAAACAGACAAATAAAAACCTGAAGGAATGCTTTCTCAGCAGACTCACACTATAAGAAATGTTGAGGAATTCCTTCAAGCAGAAGGAAAATTGACAACAGGTAGAAATATGGATTGATACAAAGGAATAAAAACCACCAAAAATGGTAACTATATGAATAAATATACGGCATCTGTTCATTATTTAAATATTTTAAAAGAGCATTCTTTTTTCCTAAGGAAAATTAGTATTTTAATGAAAAACAGAGCTAAATTATAATCATTTTCGAATATAGTGTATGATATACTATATGATTTTCATTTTATAAACAGTTTCTAAATTTCAAAGAAAATTCAAAAAAGAGAAAAACAAAAGGAATGTCACCCATTATTATTTCATCATTGATCTAGTAAGAATGTTAACATGTTAACACTGATACAGGAATATTATGACTTTTTTCCTTTTAGTTGTTTTTCTATGCATAGTTTTGTGTTGTAATTTTTATGTTTAATTTTATTGTTATTTTTTTAGTTTTTAGAGCTATGAATATATTTCTTTTAAACTGATTAATTATATCATGGTAAGAATGCTAACATGAAATCTACCCTCTTTAAGAAATTTTTAAGTGCAGAATACAGTATTGTTAACTATAGGCACAACGCTGTAAAAGAGATCTCTAGAACGTATTCATTTTGCATAACTGAAACCTTATACCAATTGAATAGCAACTCTTCATGGTCAAAAAGAAAAGAAATCAAAATAGAAATTAGAAACTATTCAAACTAGGTGAAAATAAAAGCACAGCATGTCAGAATTTGTGGCATGCCACTAGAAGAGTATTTGGAGAGAGAAATTGATAGCACAGAATACATTAGAAAATAAAAGTGGTCGGGTGCCTGGGTGGCTCAGTTGGTTAAGCGACTGCCTTTGGCTCAGGTCATGATCCTGGAGTCCCGGGATCGAGTCCCATGTCGGGCTCCCTGCTCAGCAGGGAGTCTGCTTCTCCCTCTGACCTTCCTCCTTCTCATGCTCTCTGTCTCTCATTCTCTCTCTCTCAAATAAATAAATAAAATCTTTAAAAAAAAAAAAGATATCTTCTTTATAAAAATAAAAAATAAAAAAAAAGAAAAGAAAAGTGGTCTCAAATCCATTATCTCAGTTCCCACCTTAAGAACTAGAAAAAGAAAAAAAATAAATACACTGAAAATAAGCAGAGGGGCGCCTGGGTGGCTCAGTCGTTAAGCGTCTGCCTTCGGCTCAGGTCATGATCCCGGGGTCCTGGGATCGAGCCCCGCATCGGGCTCCCTGCTCCACAGGGAGCCTGCTTCTCCCTCTCCCACTCCCCCTGCTTGTGTTGCCTCTCTCGCTGTCTCTCTCTCTGTCAAATAAATAAATAAAATCTTTAAAAAAAAAAAAAGAAAAGAATTATCAGAGCAAAAACAAACGAACAAAAAATTAGAAAACAAAAACATTCTCTGAGATCAAAAGTTATTCTTAGAGAAAAATCAATAAAACTGATAAACCTTTTCCCAAACTAATACAGAAAAAAAGAGTAGTCTCAAATTATAATATCACAAATGAGATAGGTGACATCATTTTTTTTTTTAAAGATTTTATTTATTTATTTGACAGGGAGAGACAGCCAGAGAGAGAACACAAGCAGGATAAGTGGGAGGGAGAGAAGCAGGCTCCCTGCCGAGCAGGGAGCCCGATGCGGGGCTCGATCCCAGGACCCTGGGATCATGACCTGAGCCGAAAGCAGATGCTTAACGACTGAGCCACCCAGGCGCCCCGATAGGTGACATCATTAAAGATTCTATAGATATTAAAATTATTATAAAGATAATGACAAATTTTATGTCAATAAATACCACAATTGAGAAGAAAGTGACAAAATTCTTAAAAGACACAAACTATCAAAGCTTACTCAGGAAGAATGAGATGATCTAAATATCTCTATATCAATTTAAAAACTGAATTTATAGTTAAAAATCTTTCCACAGGTAAAAGTCCAAAGAGATAAGGCTTTAGTAGCAAATTCTACAAATTATTTAAGAAATAATTTATACCAGTACTACCCAAAATTTTCAGAAAATTTAAGAGGAGACGTTACTTCTAAATTAATTCTGAGTCCAGCATTATCTCGATACCAAACCAGATAAAGACATCATAAAAAAGGAAAACTAAAAACCAGTATCTCTTATAAACATAGATGCTAAAATTCTGAAAAAGATTTAAGCAAACTGATTCCAATAATAAGGGATAATACATCATGACTACGTAGATTTATCTGAAGCATGCAACATTGATTTAACAACAGAAAATCAATTAATGCAGCTCACCACATTAACAAACTGAGAAAGAGAAAAACATACAATATAAATAGATGCAGAAAAGCATTTGACAAAAATCCAACATCAATTCCTGATAAAAATTCTCAACAAATTAGGAATAGAAGGGAGCTTCCATAAACTGATTAAAAGACATTTACCAGGGGCGCCTGGGTGGCTCAGTCGTTAAGCATCTGCCTTCGGCTCAGGTCATGATCCCAGGGTCCTGGGCTCGAGCCCCATATTGGGCTCCCTGCTCAGCGGGAAGCCTGCTTCTCCCTCTCCCATTCCCCCTGCTTGTGTTCCCTCTCTTGCTCTTTGTCTGTCAAATAAATAAATAAAATCTTAAAAAAAAAAGACATTTACCAAAAACCTATAAGTTACATCATACTTAATGGTTGAAGACTAAGTGTTTTCCCTTACGATCAGAATAAGACAAGAATGACTACAATCACTATGCCCATTTTATATTGTGCCAGAGGTTTTGGCCAGTATTGAAGGTCAGAAAGAGATAAAAACAGTCATATTTAAAAAGAAGAAGCAAAACTGACTTACTTTGAAGACAACATAATCATCTATGTAGAAAATCAAATGAAATCTTCAAAAAACTTACTTGAATTAAAAACCAAGTTTAACAAGGTTACAAGATATAAGATCAATATAAAAATTAATTTTTGCTTCTACACAGTAGCAATAAGCAATCAGAAATTAAAATTTTAAAATGTATCATTCATAATAGCATCAAAAGTAGGCAATCCTTTGTGATAAATCTGACAAAAATACAAAATCTATACCTTGAAAACTGCAAACCATTGCTGAGAGAAATTTTTAGACTTAATGAAAGAGAGATACAGGCCTTGATCACAAGTTTGAAGATTCAATATTGTTAAGATGTTAGTTCTCTAAAATTTGATCTATAAATTCAATGTGATTTATTTATTTATTTAGTTATTTTTTAATTCAAAGTGATTTTAAATAAAAATCTCAGTAGGCTATTTTGTAGAAATTGACAAGCTTATTTTAAAATTCATAAGGAATTACAAAGGACCTAGAATAGCCAAAACATGAGCAAAGTTGGAAACAAGAACAAAGTTGGAAGACTAACACTACCTGATATCAAGATTTATTATAAAGCTATATTAATTAAAGTACTATGGTATCAGCATAAATATAATGAAATGGATCAGAATAGAGAATCCAGAAATAGACTCACAAATATATAGATGACTGATTTTTGACAAAAGTACAAAATCAATTCAATGGAAGAAGGTCTTTTCAACTAAAGCTGTGCAGACAATTGAATAGCCATATGCCATAGGAAGAAAGAAAGAAGAAAGAAAGAAGAAAGAAAGAAGAAAGAAAGAAAGAAAGAAAGAAAGAAAGAAAGAAAGAAAGAAAGAAAGAAGAGAAGAAAGAAAGAAAGAAAGAAAGAAGAGAAGAAAGAAAGAAAAAGAGAGAAAACCTTCATCCATACCTTGAATACCTTGTATTATATACAGATATTAATTCAAAATGGTAAATGGGTCGTGAACCTAAATGTATAACCTGAAACTTAGGAGACAACCTCTGACCTTAGATTAGGAAAATATTCTTAGATATGGGTTCAAAGGCATTTCATAAAAGAACAAATCATAAATTGGACTTCACCAACATTAAAAACTTCTGCTCTTCAAAGAAATTATTAAGAAAATGGAAAGGGAAGCCACATACTGGAGGAAAATGTTTGCACGTCATGTATCTGATGAAAGGCTTATATCCAGAATACATAAAGAAATCTCAAAACTCAATAATAAAAAATAATCAAACAACTGCATTTAAAAATAGGCAAGACACTTGAATAGAGACTCCACCAAAAAAAGAATGGCAAATTAGCATTTGAAAAGATATTCAAGGGGCGCCTGGGTGGCTTAGTCATTAAGCGTCTGCCTTCGGCTTAGGTCATGATCCTGGGGTTCTGGGATTGAGCCCCCCATCGGGCTCCCTGCTCTGCGGGAAGCCTGCTTCTCCCTCTCCCACTCCCCGCTTGTGTTTCTTTTCTCTCTTTGTCTCTCTCTGCCAAATAAACAAATAAAATCTTTAAAAAAAAGAAAAAAAAGAGAAAAGATATTCAACATCATTGTTTATCAGGGAATTGCAAATGAAATTCACAATGAGATACCACTACACACTTGTTAGAATGACCAAAATCAAAAAGAGTAATTATACCAAGTGTTGTTGAGAATGTAGAGCAACTGGAACCCTCATACATTCCTGGTGGGAATGTAAAAAGGCACAATCGCTTTGAAAAACAGTTTGGCAGTCTCTTAGACATTTAAACATCTACCTACCTTATAGCTTCTCTGAAATTTTTATCAGTTGTATCTGCTAGAGTCCAAAATGAAGCTGGTGTTCATCTTGTCCGTTCGGGTGGAAGAACGAACACTAGATGTCGTATCAACCCCAGGCACAGCCAGACCAGTCAGACCAGCCGAGGAATAGGCTTATGGGATAAGAATGTTAGCTTACCATTCAAAGGAAACTGCAGTAAATAAGCACCACCCTAGAGATATAATCATCAGCTGTACCTAATGAATTCTCTAACATAAAGAATAAAGATATTTTTTTCAGATTCCAAATCTCCTGAGATGAACAAAACCTCCAGCGGCCAGACGAAGCAGCACCAATACCTGCTAGCATGACCTCAGGGGTCTCTGATCAGTGGTGCCCTTCTTCTCAGGAGGTCCTGCCCCAAATTTTGCCCTTAAAAACCCTCACTTGCAAGCCATCAGGGAGTTTGGGACTTTTGAGCATTAGCTCCCCTTTTTCCCGGGTGGCACCACACCAACAAATCACCCAGCTTCACGGCAAAACTCAGTGTCAGTTTTTATTGGCTTGTTGGCATCATGCGGACAGACTGCCCTTTGGTTCAGTTACAAAAACAAGAAATAACTCAAATGTCCATTAATAATGAAGGGACACACAAATTTGTGTATATGCATACAATGGAATACTACTCAGCAAAAAGAAAAATGAACTAGTGATAAATGCGAAGGCACAAATGAACCTCAAATTAATTGTCCGGCTTAAAAGAAAACAGAAGAAAGAGTACATACCGTATATCTGAGATGGAGGAGCCAATGGAAAGAACAGCTTTAGAAGAAGATCAAGAGTTCAGTTTTGTATAAATTCTATTTGAGAATTTGTTAGACATCTAAGTGAGATCCAAGTAGACAGGAGAACGTGTAAGTTTGAAGTTAAAGGGTGAGGTGTGGTCTGAAGATAAAATGTGGGAGTTATTGACCAAACAAGTAATATTTAAAGCCTTGGTAGGCACTCAATATGTATTTGTGATTGCCTAGGAACCTCATTCCTGACTCATCCAACATTTACTGATCATCTACTATGATTTACCAGGTATAATTGAGGAGTGATACATAATGGCTGTATTATGTAACATATACTGTTTTATAAGTGATTTGTGCATGATACTTTCTTTTTTTTCAGTAAGTACAACTCTTTACCCTCCCTCCCTCCCTTCCTTTCTTCCCTCCCTCCTTCCTTCCTTCCTTCCTTCCTTCCTTCCTTCCTTCCTTCCTTCC
>NW_023270447.1:25327346-25421186 GCF_011800145.1 Mirounga leonina
TCCTTCCTTCCTTCCTTCCTTCCTTCCTTCCTTCCTTCCTTCCTTCCATTCTTCCTTTTCTTAATGTGGCTTTGTTTTGAATGTCTACTAAAGCTCCCTAGGATTGTGCTTGCTAAGGGAGCTGAGGGTCTATCAAAGAGCTTTCTTTATAAGTGGAGTTTGAAAGCTAGTGCTTAAAAGTCCGTGCTAATGACCTAGTAATTGTTTTAATGGATTTTCAATGAAGTGTGAAGTTCTCTGCTGACTTCTCAACAAAGTGTAAAGAATGGTAAAGTATGTGAGAGAGTTATTCTCATTCCTGTGAATTTGTCTCTATCTGTTTATACAATCAAGAAACATCACCAAGTACAGCTTTGGTTACTTTATCAATACAAATCTGCTTTGGGAGTGTGAGCGTTCAAGCAGCCTTTTCAGTTTGATTTAGCCGGTGGAATGGGGTGAAGCAATTGCCTTCAGAAGCGCCTTCATCCCTTTTGAGCAAAGAAAAGCCTTCAGCATCTGAAAGATTTGAAAACAGGGGCTCTGAAGAGGCCAGTCGGGATTCCTGGCAGCTATCATGCTCAAGACTTTACCTTGCCTCTCACCTGGGAAGGAATAGATGCTTCTCTAGGCTTTCTCACTTCTTATTTTTAATACATTTTGTCTACAGGACCAAAAGTTTCAAGTGTGGCCTCCAATCCCTATGAAAGAAATTCTCCGTGTAATTGACATTTGTGCTTTCATTTAGTTTTACTACTGTGTTAAGCCATTTTGGGGTAAGCATTTACACTAGCCCAGAAACGATTCAGGACAAGAAAACTTTCCTCACAATGCTGAAGGTGTACAGAATGCATACTTTTGTGTATTGTATAATCTGTTTTCTTCTGTCTTTGTTTGGTAGCATCTAATAGATTTGAAGGGCATGGAACGGTCAAATGTTGTTTCTTGTTTGAATCTCTAAGGCTTGGAGTCTCTGCCCTCTACGTTAGCTCTTTATTAGAAATACTACTAAGAGTACACAGAGGGCACTGACAATGTTTCTCTACGGTGGAATTCAGCCCAGGGCAAGGTAGTTGTGCCTTAGGCCTTTGTCAGTAAGTTTTAAGGGGTTATTATGAATGAATCTCTCATAGATCTGAACTACATTGAGTTTCTTAGTGTTGCAGTGTTGCAGCAAATTAACAGAGTGTGACAGCCTTAGGTTGAGTTTCTTGGAAACAGGCCCTCAGATGAGATTTGTATACAACAGGTTTACACTTAGGAACAGCATAAATCAGAAACTGAGGAGAGTAGGAATGGTGGGGGGAGAAGTTGAACTGAGGTAGAGTTGCAATAGCTTAGCCCAACCCACGGGGAGCCCCGGATCTGGAGTGGTCCTGCAGAGTTTTTCCAAATTGAGGCAAGATGGTAGGACTTTGTCTTTCCCATTAATTAATCATTGGATGCACTGGGGAGAGAGCTTAACCTTGGGCAGGGGGGGCTCCCTTTGGCAGAAGGCAATTCTTGGATTTGGATGCAGGAATTAGCCATTGATAGGAAATGCACCTAGTGGCTGGGGGAATGAGTGCCTCAGTCCTGAAGGGGAGAGCTGGGTCAGACAACACAGCACTGTTTACATGATTAATAATGTAGGACAAGACCAGATCAGCTATATCTTTGACAACACTACAGTTTTATTTTGCTTTGAAATCATGTCAGCTATTTGCACTAATAATAACAAAAATAAATTATTGAGAGCATACTCTGCACTATCCACTTCCACATACTGTAGTTTCTTTTTTTCTTTTAATCCTTATAGCAACCCTTGAAAATAGATATAATACCATTTTTCTTAAAAAGTATTTTTCAGGGCGCCTGGGTGGCTCAGTTGGTTACGCGACTGCCTTCGGCTCAGGTCATGATCCTGGAGTCCCTGGATCGAGTCCCGCATCGGGCTCCCTGCTCTGCAGGGAGTCTGCTTCTCCCTCCGACCCTCCCCCCTCTCATGTGCTCTCTCTCATTCTCTCTCTCTCAAATAAATAAATAAAAATCTTTTTTAAAAAAAAAAGTATTTTTCAAGGGGGCGCCTGGGTGGCTCAGTCGTTAAGCGTCTGCCTTCGGCTCAGGTCATGATCCCAGAGTCCAAGGAGATGAATTGCTCAGTGTCATATAGTTCGTATCTGATTCGCATCACACGTTCTTTCCTTCAAGTTACACTACTGTCTCTGTACAGCCATATTGGACTTTTCGTGTGTCCTGAACTGATCTTGCTTTTTCTTGCTTCTCTGGATTTGTATGGTGTTGATCAGTCTACCTGGAATGCCTTGCCTTGCTTGTCTGCCCATCATTCATCTTTCAAGGCACATTCTAAAGGTCATTTCCCCTGTGAAGACTTCCTGGACTTCCTCATAAACAGTTATGCTCTCTTCATCTGCGATCTCAGAACACTTTATACATGGCACCCAATAGGGGGTTAATACATGTTCATGAAAGGAAGGCCTGAGTCCATTTTTCAGTCATGTTGCTTTACTTGGAAGGTTGCATGATGCATTTCTTCCAAGCCCCATGGAACAACTTTTGACTTTCTGTGAAGGCTCTGTGCTGATAAACTGGTCAGGATCTGGAAGATTTCTTCCATCACACCAAGTACTGATTTGAAGTAAGGATATATACAGCAAAGTGCCTTTTTTGCTCCAGTTGGCTCTCATTTTTGCCTGTGCTTTGCAGGGACTGTCAGGAGTGGTGCAGTGTAGACACAGTCATAGAGTGAGTGCCACCTGAACCTTAAATATTTCTTCTAGTCATTTCTCTTCCTTTTAGGTGCCCACACTCATAAATACACTGTCCCTTAAATATTAATCCAGCTTTGTTATTTAATCAAAAACTTCTCTGTTCTATTCTTACTTACATTAGCCTTTTGTGAGGCATAGTATCAAAAGCACCAAAAGACTACATAATTTATATCTACATCTTTTTTCTCTTTCAAACCCCCATTTTTATGGACAAGTGATACTTTTGTGACTCCTTGGAGACTCTCTATCATTAAATCATTCTCCTAGGTCAGTCTTCCCTTTACCAGTCAATAATACAATAGATCAGCATTCTGAAGGTTTGTAGAAGGTGTTGAAGATATCTCTTAGAAATCCAAAGATTATACTATTTTTCCAAAAGTTTTAAATTCTTTAGCCCTTTAAAGCATCAAATCCTCACTTTCAAAGTATTGTCCCAATTTTTTTTTTGGTTAATTTTGTTTTAGAATCCAAGTTATGGGGCACTTGGGTGGCTCAGTTGTTAAGCGTCTGCCTTTGGCTCAGGTCATGGTCCCAGAGTCCTGGGATCGAGTCCCGCATCAGGCTCCTTGCTTGGCGGGAGGCCTGCTTCTCCCTCTCCCACTCCCCCTGCTTGTGTTCCCTCTCTTGCTGTCTCTCTCTCACTCTGTCAAATAAATAAATAAAATCTTTAAAAAAAAAAAAAGAATCCAAGTTGTCTTTATTTTTCTGTTTGTTTTAGCCATTAACCCTACCTTACTTGATCCCCAGCATTTGTTTATGCTTCGTGTCTTTTTATTCAATGCCTGCAAATGTTTGGTAAATGTACTCACATTCATTTATTCAAGAAATGTTTATTCGGGACCACCCTCATGCCTAATATGTTGGAAATGATAGGACTTTTAGAGGATCTTATCAGCCTGCCTACACTCATGAGGCTCTGCTCTGCCTTAAGTGTTCTGCCACGAGTCAGGGATTGAAAGCAGAATGTGGCATAGAAACTATCTGTGAACTAGGGAAAATAAGCATGGAAACAGGGGAGCGCTCAGATAGTCAAGGGCATAGGGTAGTAGGGAGAAACAGAGAGATGGGATATCTAACCATGCCTGCTGAGGGTCAGGGGGCTTTTCCTGGAGGATTTGTTATCTAAGCTAAATATTGAAGGAAAAAATGGATTTCTCCAAGTGAAGAAGGAATGGAAAAATACAGCATGCAGAGAAAATAGCAGTAAGTACAAGTATTGTGACTTCAAATATGGTGTAGTTGGAATTACAAATAATTCAATATTGCTAGAGTGAACAGGAGAAGGCAGAAATTGGGGGTTGGGTTGGGCGGGGAGACATGGCTCTGGAGGTGGGCAGAAGCCAGCTCATAGAAAACTTTCTGACATGCTAAGTGGCTTGGTTTTTGTTTTCAGGCCACAGGGAGCTGTTGAAAAACTTTTAGCAGAGGAGGAAATAGATTTGAGTTGCAGGTCGCTTTCTGGGGTGTGAGGAGAACACATTTGGGGGGAGTGGGTTCTAGGTCAGGGGAACCAGTCTGGAAGTGGCTACAGCTACCCAAACAAGGTGTGAGAATGGCTGAGATTTGAGCGGTGGTAGTAGAGATGGAAAGAGACCAGTTTGAGAAATCTTTAGGAAATACTCTTGCTTGTGGAATGTAAGTGGATTGGCCGTCCTGTCATCCATCCATGAGTGGGTGGATGTACAGCCTCTGTGGTGGTTCTGGGAGTGGGAAAGTCATCGTCCCTTCCCGAAATGATGCCCACCACCTCTGTGCACTGTCAATACATTAGGTGTATGATCCCGCAGGGGTGATGCTCATGAGGCACCAAATTTCCTGCAGCGGGTCCAATGCATTACTCAGAAGTTTCCTTTTTTCCTCTTGAATATCTGAAGCTTAATCCCAGTGAGGAGAGCTGTCATTTTCTTCCCAGACAGGAAGCTGAACTGTCTTTTCGAATACCCCGGGGCTTTCTGAACTCACAAACCTTTCATTATAAGTACTTGTCTAACTTACAGGGAAGTTACACAGAGTTCTCACCATGTACTATGCTTAAGATGCAGTTCACATGTCTATAGTTCTACCCTTGGTGGATGGGCCCCTCAAAGTAAGCTGCCTCTACAGAGGTCAAAGGAATTGTTCTTTGAATTTGGGAGGTGGGTCTCAGTAAGGATGGGGGGTGTTGTCTATGCCTAAGACTGCTGGTAGATTCGCTATAGAAACTTAGAAATCTAGAGAAACTTAATATAGCTGCCAGAAGAAAAAAAACTGCCAGACATTTAAAAAAATAATTCATTTATGAGTTAAAATATTTATTGAGGATCTACTCTATGGCCTGGTGCTGTATTAGGTACTGATTTACTCTGTCTCTTGGATTAGATAGTTGGCAGGTCAGGGCTAGGAGATGGGTCATGTGGGTAGGAGTGGATAACTACCCAGGATAGCCCTAAGCAGGAATAACAGGTTGAGGGGATCTAAACCAGAGTCTTGGAGCAGAAGCCAAAAGTCAGGGGCCAACAGGCCCACATGTGAGTGTGAACTCCAAGGGGTAAGAAAAAAGATGGAGAGGTGAGACAGAGCTAAGAGGTGGGACCAGACGGGGATGGTTCCAAGTGGCATCAGGTTAAGAATGAGAATGGAGGGTCTGGGGACACTGCTGTAAGCGCAGGTGGCAGGGAGAGGCTCACTGTATGGATGGTGAGGCGCTTCCCGCCGGCTTAAAAAGCAGTTTGTGGCAGCTATGACTTTAGAGGTGTAAAAAAAGGGCTCTTAAAAAAATTACTGTCTGCTTGTGGCCGATGACACTAACACAAATGGAAACAAGCAGTGACAGAGGGCAAAGAGCATCCTATCGCATGTGCTATTGTGTGAGGTAGGTGCCTTGAGGAAGAGTTTAATGTGGGCCAAATTGTAAGAGTTTGGTGAAGGAAGTGCAAGTTAAGTTGGACAATTTCCCTGCTCCAAAACCTTATTGTTTTAAAGCCAAACTCACCATATCTCGCCTGACTCCACATTATCCTCACTTCCGGTGTCGACCTCTGTCTGGGACACTATGTTGCAATCTTCTGCTCAGAAGCGACCTCCTTCATGAAAGCCCACTTGGATGTCATTCAATCAGCATCAACTGCCCTCCTTAGAGCTTGCAGCTACCTCCCCCCGGCCTATAAGTAACTTGAACAATTGCCTCTGATTGATCATGGGGTCCACAAAAGATTAATTATTTCCCGTTGCTCTCCCTAGACATCCAGTCTAACAGATGATGGACAACAGTTCCCTTGGGCCCTATAGATCTCTATCAACTATCTCCCCACCATCCTCCTTCCTATTCCCACAATTTAAAAAAATGTCATCTTTCATTTCTCTTGAATCTGCCCCTTTGCTCCAGGCATGCCTGTCCATTGCCAATCCCTGGCACACGTTTTATTACTTCCAAACCATCTTTGCTTGATTTTCCCATCAGTACTTCCCTTTCCTCCTTCCTCCTTCTTTCTCCTGCTATCACCTTCTTCCTCTCCATTTCTTCCATTTCTCTCTTCAAATAGTTGTAAGTGCCTACTTTGTGCCCAAACTGTGTCACACACTGGAGGTGCGACAGGGGCTGTGACACACATCCTGTTCTCCAGGTGGTCACAGTCTGGCTCATTTGTGTTTTCTCTCTACTTGAGTTTAAACAGTATTAAACATGTACATTCACATTTACTTCATGGTTTTGCAATGCACTTTCAAATTTTGTTTTCTCGTTTAATTTGATCCTTTTTTTTTTACAAATTTTAAATGAAATTGATGATTTATTTTGAAAGGTAATTGCTCTCCTGGAGTTCAAAAATGGTGGGGATGAACATCGGAGCTCAGTGTGGACCAGACATATAAGATTATGCTCAAATTATATCACAACAGTGCCATTACCATGTAGAACTGCCTCTTGTTGCAACCTCTGTAATTCCATACAATTTAAATGAATCCCATTAAACTAACATTTACTCAAAATTGGCAACACTGTAGGCACTTGGGGTTCCAGGAAGAATAATGCTCAGACCCTGACCTCTAGAAAACTCAAGTAGTCTTTTTTTCCCCCCTCCTTCTATGACATTTCCTGTCCTATTTCTTTCTGGTCCCAAAGGGATGTGGGGAAGACATCAATTATCTCTTCTTTTTTACAGAGAAATTCATTGACGTGTTTTTCTCTTTTGTCAACAGGATCCTTTCAGTCTTAAGCATGTCCTTTCTCTGGCATCCGGTACATTTGATCACCTTGTAGCTGTCCCAGCTCCCCACAGAGAACCAGGAGAGGGACCACAAAAGCCATTTTATTTGTTTCAACTCAGCTGTGTTCTTAGAGCTCACCTTCCAGTTGGACAAACATTATAACAAACTGAAAAGCAAAGAAAGTAAACGTCTGAACGGGTTTCTCAGAAGAACACCATACTCTTGAAAGCTAGATGATTTGCTTTACCGCTTGATTCTCTGCATGATGGAAACAAGTGCCTAATTGATGTAGCATTGACATTATTTCCTCTCAAAATGTACAGAATGACACCTTCATTCTTCTGAATCCTAGCTCTACCTCAGGGGGGACTTCACACTGAGATGTCTGCTCCACTACAAAACTTCTACTCAGAGATCAAAGAAGCAGCAGCAGGTGCAGGGGCGTGTCCAGGTTTATGAAAATGAATCTGTGATGCCGCAAGAAGGGGAACATAGATCCAGCAGTTCTCTTAGGTGGTAATAGTAAGGAAAACTTCGTGTTCTGGGAGAGAAATGAGAGCAAGAGGGAAAAAGAGCTTAAGGAAGTAAAAAAAGTGAGACGAGCTGTTTTCATCTAAGTCTCAGAAAACTCACATATTTTATATATATTCTGGCAACAATACAGACATGCAAAAGTGTTTTTTTTTTAAACTCCCCAGATATTTCGACTATAATGATCTGTTTCAAGATCTTTCCTGGCCATGGAATGATGAAGTGGTGAAGTGAGGGGCCTGGAGCAAGGCACAGTACCAGTGAGAGTCTAGGAAGTTTTTATTAAGTGACTCATAAATACTAGGGAGAAAATGACAATAGTTACTATAAGCTCATGTTAATTAAAGTGAAACTTGTGTTTTTTCCTAATGTGGGACTATATTCTGAATCCATCACTACAGGGTCTGGATAAATTCCAACAACTTAAGCACTAGCCATCACAGAAGCAAATGTGCTTTGGTGATGTTACAAATGGGAGCACTGATGGGCTGGAGGAATTTTCCTGCTTAGCCATGGAAGTGCTGTGACCTCAGCTGAGCTTTTTAAGCTCTTTTATCATTATTTCTTTTTCCATCTGTAAAGTATAAAGGGATGTTGCAGCTGTCTTGTGGGCAATGCCTAAATAGCAAAAATCTTCGAGGAGAGGGATTTAGGAGTAATGATGTAAGTTTATGTCTTCTTCCATGCTTTCCTCCCTGGCCAGTCCTCCATCTTCACAAGCTCTCCTGAGCTGACTCTGGGCCTCCTGTTCCCTGCACAAGCCTTAGCACTGTGGGGCCTGCTTGGGTGGAATGGGTCTGTGACAAATATGGCCATTAGAAGCATTTGAAAGAACACACTGGAAACACATCATCTACCATTTACATCTATGGTAGGCAGAATAATGCCCTCTCACTCCCCAAGACATTCACATCTAATTCCTGGAACTTGTAAATATGGTTATCTTACACAGTGAAGGAGACTCGACAGATGTAGTTAAGGATCTTGAGATAGGAGATTATCCTACATTATCTGGGAAGGCCCAATCTAGCTACAAGGGTCCTTCTAAGTATCAGAGGAGTAGGTAAGAAAGTAGGTATCTGAGTCAGAGGGAAATTTGAAGATGCTGTGTTGCTGGCTTTGAACATGGAGGAAGGAGCTACAAACCAAAGAATGCAAGTGGCCTACAGAAACTGGAAAAGGCAAGGAATGGCTTCTCCCCCAGAGCCTCCAGAAGGAACCATCCTGCCAACACCTTGATTTTAGCCCAGTGAAACCCATTTCAGACTTCTAAGTTCTCAAACTATATGATTAAAATGAATTTGTGTGGTTTTAGGCTACTAACTATGTGGCAATTTGCTACAGCACCAACAGGAAACCAATACACATCCCAAGCTGATTATTTTATCTTTTGATAATGGACCTTGGAGTGGAAAAATTCACCAGCCTTCTCCTTTAGAGGTAGTCTACTACTAACTGCAGGAGGAAAGAGCTGGTGAGAATGGACTGAACTTTATAGCCTTACCCAAGTGCCTAGTGTATGGATATAATCTGGCTTAATTTTATTCATCTTTACTGTGGCTACAGTGGGAATTAGAGATAAGGTTGACAGATGTGAAATATAACATAATAGGCTCCTGTTACTGTGCCCTAGGTTTTCTGATAAGGTTATTATGTCAGGGGTTTGGGGATGTGTAATGAAGCTCCTTCTGTAAATGTGCACGGACCCCCCCAAAGTTAAACTAGGCCCTTGCTATTCTTGTCAACAAGTCACATAGATTATGTGGACCTCATAAACACTCAATCTTAGTAACTATTACATAAAAATGGTCACATTATATAACTTTTTATGCTTTAATAAGTTATTTGTATTGTTATCATGATTTATATTATGATTCATTTATTCCACTAAGTCAGATATTCAACAATTATATGTTAATTACAATTCTTTGATGCACATTTTCTTGAGAAAAATAAATAACAACCTCACAGCAAGGGCAAATATATACAGGTGCCCACCAGAAAGAATCCAACAAATCTGACATTGTTACCAAACACACTGGAAGTTTATTTAATGTCATCCACAAGACCTAATCTTTTTTTTTCTTTTCTTTTCTTTTTTTTTAGAGAGAGAGAGGGAGGGAGGGGCAGAGGGAGAGGAAGAATCTTAAGCAGGCTCCACACCTAGCATAGGGCTTGATCTCACAACCCTGAGATCATGAACTGAGCTGAAATCAAGAGTCAGATGCTTAACTGGCTGAGCCACAGAGGTACCCAAAGCCTAATCTTTTTTTTTTTTTTATTCTTATGTTAATCCCCATACATTACATCATTAGTTTTAGATGTAGTGTTTCATGATTCATTGTTTGTGCATAACACCCAGTGCTCCATGCAGAATGTGCCCTCCTCAATACCCATCACCAGGCTAACCCATCCTCCCACCCCCCTCCCCTCTAGAACCCTCAGTTTGTTTTTCAGAGTCCATCGTCTCTCACGGTTCGTCTACCCCTCCGATTTCCCCCACTTCATTCTTCCCCTCCTGCTACCTTCTTCTTCTTCTTCTTTTTTTTTTTTCCTTAACATATATTGCATTATTTGTTTCAGAGGTACAGATCTGAGATTTAACAGTCTGGCACAATTCACAGCGCTTACCAGAGTACATACCCTCCCCAGTGTCTATCACCCAGTCACCCCATCCCTCCCACCCCACCCCCCACTCCAGCAACCCTCAGTTTGTTTCCTGCGATTAAGAATTCCTCATATCCAGTGAGGTCATATGATACATGTCTTTCTCTGTTTGACTTATTTCCCCAAAGCCTAATCTTATCAAAAGAACCCATTGAAGGAACAGGTGGGGTGGGGGAGGGCAGAACTGAAGTTTTGGATTTGGGCAATTTAATAGAGTCATGTGGGTTCACCCTTCACTCACTCTCTGCATGTAGAAAGAGGTACATTCAAATCAGACAAAGGGAAATAGCTTCTCAGGATGTCTAACTGCCTGCAGAGTTAAAGACAGCAAGTTTGGGCAGAATTCTCCCAGGCCTGGAAAATACCATGACTGTTGGGACGCCTGGGTGGCTCAGTCGGTTAAGCGGCTGACTTCAGCCTGGGTCGTGATCCTGGGGTCCTGGGATCGAGTTCCACATCGGGCTCCCTGCTCAGCAGGGAGCCTGCTTCTCCCTCTCTCTCCTTCTGCTTGTGCTCTATCAAATAAATAAAATCTTAAAAAAAAAAAAAAGAAAATACCGTGACTGTTGATGACAATTGCAGGGAACAGAGGGGATGCCATGGTGAGGGGGCTCTGGAGATGAGGTATTCACTTTGCTGCTGAGACTGGCATTGCTGGCTGACCCACTCCTGTGTTTGAGGCTGTGGTTATGAGGTATGTATGGACAACTGAGCACTGATGTCCCCATGAACAAAAACAAAATGAAGAATTATCCAGAGGTCTGACTACAGGAATTCTATGGTTCCCCAACCTCTTTTAAAAAAGATTATTTTCAGAGTCTATTTGTTTCACTGCTGGATATCAGGGAGCAAGATGTAAGGGCTGTTTGTCAACTCTCAGGCAGAGAAATCACTAATTCATTTCTTTCTGGGGTCAGGGAACCTGGTCTCCTTTTATCAAAAGAAAAGTACTTCACAGAGAAAGCACTGTCATTATAAGGAGGTAAGGAATTAAGCAGCACTGAATTTGCAAGCCGCTCATTTGCTTCTGTTCTTTAATTGGTTTTTGAGCTGAGCTTACTTGCTCATTTTCTGCCTAGAAGTTTAGAACTAGCTTCCTATGTGATCATAGAAAGTCATTCAGTAACTTTCATTTGTAATGAAAACACACATTCCAACATATACACACTCACACACACCTCTATTTTCACAGGTCACCTTTGCCTTGAAGGTTGAACCTAAACTCAATCCATGTACTGAATATAGGCTGTGTTGCAGGGACCATGATGGATGCAGGGGAAAAAGAAAGTCATGATTCATGCCTTCATGAGCCAACAATCTCTTGAGTAAGAAAAGAACTTGGAATAAGAGATCATTCATTTATTTAACCATTCACTCAACAGATATGTATTGGGGACCTGTTACAGACAGAATTGTGTTCTTCCCAAATTCATATGTTGAAGCTCCAACTTCTAACATGATAGTATTTGGAGATAGAGACTCGAGGGAGGTAAATCACGTTAAATGAGGTCATAAGAGTGAGGCCCTCATTCAATAGAACTGGTGTCCTTGTAAGAAGAGAGCTCCTTCTCTCTAGGCATACAAAGAAAAGACTATGGGGACAGAGTGAGAAGCAAGGAAGAAAAGCCTCACCAGAAACCAACATTGACAACAACCGAGTCTTGGACTTCTAGCCTCCAGAGCTATGAGAAAATAAATTTCTACTGCTTAAGCCCCCCACCGTATGGTATTTTGCTATGGCAGCCTGAGTACGCTGCTGCAGGACCTATCACGTGCCAGGCAGTGGGTTAGATGCTAAGAGTATGCACTGAACACAGCATGCGCAGTTCTGGTCTTCAAGGGATTTCTTTCTAGTGGAAGAAGGTTAAGTGTAATGAATGCTATCAGAGCAGAAATAGAGTTAGCTGGTGAGAATTCAAAGAAGGAATCTGACTTATTTAGGAGTCAGGAAAAGGCTGCGAGAAGTGACTTTCTTGATCTCAAGAGTAAGTTCAAAGATGGTCGAGGATGGGTTTAGGGAAGTTCCATCTAAGCATGGGATCAGTATGTGTGAGAGTCTGGTGGCAGGAGACGCCATGGGTAGTCTGAGATCCTGGAATGAGGCCAGCATGGCAGAGCTTAGCTGGCCGTGGAGAGAGATAGGCATAGGTCAGATCACATACTCCTGAGGCCACATTCTGAAATGTGTACTTGATTCTAAGAGCTCAAGAAGGATTCTAAAGGAGAGAAAGGAATTAAGCTGAAGTATTATGGGGGAACTCTAGGGATGGGTAAGCAAGTCAAGAAAAATAAGGCCTTGAGATCCTAATGATTATGATAGCCTGGAGCATTGTTTCTCAAGGCTGGATGGAGTATGTAGAAAAGGTGATTTTGTGGAGAAATAGTCATTTTTATATGTCTAGAAGGATCAATCCCTTAGGCATATTTTGTAATTGTTATTTCTATGGCCTTCCTGGAAGAGAATGCCTCAATTATTTCAAAGAAGGGTACTTCAGGTGTTTGTGGTTTTAAGGCCATCAAATGCCACATCAACCCTACCAAAACAGACTATTCAAAATACAATGTGTCGAAAGACATGTATAACTGAATCATTCACTTAGAAATGTCTTTCTTTACTTGTCGGCTGCAGGAATGGTTGGAACTGATAAATGGTCTGCCAGAGAATTTGGTTTGTTGGAGGTAGGTGTTAGCAATTACACTCCTCTGACAGGTCAGGCCCACAGCTCAGAGAAAGCTTCACCAACAACCTAAAGTGTTGATGGGAAGATGATCAATTATGGTGAAACCCGGATGTTACTGCCAAGTAGTCACATACTCAGCATGAATGTTATTCTCCACTCCAGAGAGGAGCTGAAAGGAGGTTAGAAAAGGCTGGGGTTTAGAATTATAGCTATAGGAAAAGGTGACTGTGGGAAGAACGAGGGGAAACACACATTAGGGCGCCAGACACTTGGTTGAGTTTGTGCAATTTGTTCCTCACTCCCCCCATATAGCTAAGCCATCGCAAGCTAAGCACATGAAACACTCTTCTTATTGTCCTATGAGTTCCACCAGAGTGACTTTCTGGAATCGAATCAGACGTTTCTATGATTTCCTTGACTTATTTTTCTTTTTCTTGTGGATTCTGCTCCGTTAGTTGCTACTTTGCCTTGCTTCATCCACCACATAGCACATCAGAGAGAATTTTATACAATTCCTGTAAGACTTGAAAACCCTGAACTTGCAGAGTCATAGCATTTCCCTCAATTGTTGATACTATGTTTGCTTATTTCTTTTTCTCTCTCTGGAATGCCCAGCTGGGCTTGGACTGAATTATCTTCTCTGATCTGCAGCATGGCGTTTTCTATACGTGCATTCCACCAGCGGGCCCTCCCTGGTTATCAGTGGGAACTCTGCCCAGAAAATAAGTGCAGAGCATGTTCTAGAGGGTTACCATAAAGGCAGGAGACAAGTTTGCCCTTTGAGTGTAGAGAACAGTAAATTACCATGAATAATTTTAGCTCCATCTGTAATGTTTGGCACACTAACATGGAGGAAGGCTAGAAAACCTAGTATCTTGGAAACTGAATATTCTTTAAATGCAAAACGGAGGACATTGCTAAGTAAAGAGAAAATGGCAAAAGAATTGTTTCAAGGTGAATTTGTCATTTATCAGCATAGTATTTAGACAAACCTCTCTGTCTTTCATTCCTTTCTCTCACTGACCTAGTTTTAATTATGCCATGTGAAAAATGTACTTGGTCTTTTCAGCCATAAATTAAGTTGCTTCTTGTGACTGCTTCTAAATTTCGGGGGTAAAAGAATTGTGCTGGTCTTTGATCATGCACTGCAAAAAATGTCAAAAGACCGTAAGAAAAATAAGCAAGGTGAAAACCTGTCAAACAAAGGTTCCGTTTTAGCAAGTTTCATTTTTGTTAGTTTGTGCTTCTTCAGTTACATATTGATTAGGTAGTTAAAATTAAATTAAGATTAACATAAAACTCTTACAACCCTTCTACTGGGTTTCAATGTATCCTTTTGGTTTTCTACACCTATGTGTGCAAAAAATTGTTACGCTCATTCAAGTTGCTTTTTCTCAATTCCCAAGCTGACACCCCAGAACTATGGGTCAATGGGACTTTGATTCTGGAAGGAGCCTTGTTTTATTTGTGTACGGTGAATGACAGCATTTGGCTCTTTCTTTAATGGTGGATTACATTTTCTTTGCTCCTTATACTTTTAGGAGATCCCCGTCTCCCTGCCAACATTCCTTAACGCCTTTGTTTTGAGCATGCATGAAACATTTTCTTTGAAGCAAAGTTCTTACTTAGCCAAACCAAACTGGTTTGGTATTACAAAGGAGGCTGAGCTTCAAAACCACCAAAAATCGGAATTATAATTGGCTTTCTTTCCCAAGCCAAGAAGCTAGTAGGCTAGCTAATCTTAAACATAAGTGTTTCATAGTGACCTCCTAGTGTGTGCAAAGCGCTTTACATACTTTATCTCCTTTATCCTCACAATAATTCTAGAAGGTGGGAGGTGGTCACTGTTAATGTATATTTTACAGTTAAGGAAACTGAGCATCAGAAATGCTCATACATAACTGGGACGTAGATGAAATTTGTACCAAGCTTGGCAACCTGCGTTTTTCCCACCCTGCCTCCCTGCCACCGGGACAAGTGTAAGGGAACTCTCCTTGAGCCTATGCTGACTGGCAGTAGGGGAGAGGGAGAAGGGGAGTCCTATTTGGTACAGTGGGAGGCAAACTTGTTCTCGGATTCCAGGGTCGGGCTGATGTTGGAAGAGTTACCTAAAGTCTCAGGCTTTTTATCTGTAAAGTTGGACTATTAATATCATCTACTCATTGGGCTGTTGTTAGGACTGAATTACCCATGTAAACTATTTAGCACCTTGTCTGGCCCAGAGAAAATTGCAAGCAACTCCTATTTTCTTCCTCTGCCTCCCCTCCTTTCTTTTTTCTTTCCAACATCAAGAATTCACTGAGCATTTGGTCCATACTTATTCATCATTTTCGACATGGAGTTCGCAGATGTGAATATAAAGGAGTCCTTGAAACTCAATCTTAAATTCTTAAGTTTGGTGGGGACAATAAATGATGAAACAATGGGACACACTCTATTATAAAAACATGAGTGATGAACAAATGGCAGAATAGATTTTCCCAGATGGAGAAACAGAAGAGGAGGATATTTAGAGTGGAAAAAATAGCATATGCAGAAATACGTGGCAAGCAGCTTGATGTGGTGAAGGTGTGAAGAGTATGGTCAGAAGTGATGGAATGTGAGGCAGAAAGATAAAATGTAGGCAGTGAAGGGCCTCCATGCCTAATGTGGGGTAATTATTTTATGTCAGTAGCAAAAGTGTGTAATCCTTACTACACATAAGTCATTGTTCTGTCACTTACTAGTATTAACTCACTTAATTCTCATAATGATGTAGATCCTCTCACTACCCCATTTTACAGATGGAGAAACCAAGGTGAGTTCAAATTACTACCCAGTCTCTCCACAGTTAGTTGTTGGCAGAACTGGGATTTGAACCCACACAGTTTGGCTCTAGAGTCTTCTTTTTCTTAATATTTTATTTATTTATTTGAGAGATAGAGAGCATGAATGGGGGAGGAGGCAGAGGGAGAGGGACAAGGAGACTCCCTGCTGAGCAGTGAGCCCGACGTGGGGCTCGATCCCAGGACACTGAGATCATGACCTGAGCCGAAGTCAGACACATAACCAACTGAGCCACCCAGCTGCCCCTGGAATCCTCATTTTAATCATCTTGCTCAGCTGCTTTGCAAGTGTGTATCTAACCTTGAGAAAGTGGGAATCTATGCACTAATCTTAGGTAGAACTGGTATGTGATTTTTTTTTTTTTGAACTTTATAGGAAGATTGTTTTGGTGGCATAGCAGAGTGAATTGGAGGGGAGAGACTAAAAGCAGACAGACTGGTTAGGAAGGTGTAATAACCTGGGAGGAACATGGTAAGGGCCAGGCCTGACATGTTGGGTAACAAATTTGAGGGTGAGTCTGGAGGCATGATTGTAGGGAGGTAAGGAGGGGAAGGAGGAGAGACAAGGTAAAGGTCACTTTGGTTTCCAACTTGCATGTTTGAAAAAATGGTAGAATCATTAATGTTTAAGAATCAGCCACATGGAAAAGGGGATTAAGTAAGAAAAAGCAAATTCTTCTAAATCCAGGAAATATAAAATGCATCATTAGATAAGAACAATTATATGCTTTCTCTGTATGCCAGTCTGAAGCCCCCAAACACCCACAGAGCTGATAGGAAAGAACGAACGAGAATGTATGCTTAACACAAAATGGAAAACAAAGGTCAACAGAAATGTAGAGAAACTTGTTTAGAAATATTTCTCTCTTAGCATGAAAATGAAACCATTTGTGGCGTTTCAACGTAGCCAGGATGGGAGGGCGGCCAACAGGGTGGCCACGGGATGGGAGGGCTGGTCAGGTAGTAGCAGGGCTGAGAAGCTGTGAAGCCATTATTGGCCGCAGCATGGTCTCCTCAGCGATTGCGATTACCCTGTAGGACCAGCGAGGAGAAGAAGAAGAACACCCAATGAAACCACCACAAAAGTTGCTTCTGTTGGTCTTCTTAGTCCCTGTTCTCCCCTCTTTCCTGAATCCTAATATCCTTCTCTCTCCAACTGAGCAAGTGTATTTTCTCCGATTAAAATTCGTATTGGGGCTGATGCCTTAGTTGTTACATTATGAGGTGGGAGAACCTTACAAGGGATGCCTCTGAGAGGAATCAGGACTATCAGAGAATGGTACCCACTAACCCAAGAGCGGCTCTTGGCATGGGAACAGCCCCCCAAAGTTCACTGCTCTTTGCCTTTCTACTTAGCATGTCCACAAAACTGTCTTAGACAATCACATTGATAAAGCCTTGAAACTTTGCAGACCATTTGAACTACAGATTGGAATATAGTTGCAAAGAAGTAGATTTACTGTGTCTGAATGCAAAACCAATCAAGTCAGAACAACAATTTCATATGGGTAAGCCCATTACAACTTTGACGTCTTTCATCTCTTCTGAGTATATAGGACATCATTAATGTTACCAGCTGCGTGGCTTTCTGGGAATACCAACAGCAGAGGAAAAAAGCCACCCTCAACAGCCATTGGCTCTCCTCTTTTCCACTGAGATAGTGTACTGCCAAGGCAAATGTGAAACAGGCTCCCACAATAACAGCAATTTCCCAAATGCCCTGTTAATTTTCAGTAAACCAAAATAAAATGTGCTATTATTTATTAAGAATATGCACTACATACGGTTTCCAGATGATAAGTATTTCAGTAAAGTACCACACTGAGCACAATTTGAGTTGGCTTGCAAGCTGTAACCTTAGAGTAATGGGGATAGCCCAGGGTCAGAATTGTCACTTTTATGGGGTTAATTCAATGTTCATGGTTTACAGACTATGAGGTAGGACCAGTGAAAAGTTTTTCCATCCCCAGTATCAGCTGCATTATACATATAATTTTACGTAAAAGAGTAGCATCCTGTATATCATTATTTATTAATAATGACATTCACTAAACAACTGCATGGCGCAGGATGATAGCGAAGTCTGGGGTATAGGATATGGAGCACAAGTTCCAAACACTGGGTCTGAGACAACTGCTTCAAATATGTTAACTTTAGAAACACAAAGTCGAAAAATGAAATTTCCCAGTTGCGGGACAGCATGTCATTATTTTACGATTAGAACACAAAAATGTGAAGGACCCCAGGTTTGGGGAATGATATGGATTCTCTTAAGGGTAATTTAATACATTAGAAACCTTTTCTATTACACGGGCCCCTGAGTCTCCACCTGGTTTATGGGGAGCCCTGATCCAACGTCTGGTTTCTAGAACCTTCCACACTCTGAGGAGAGAATGACTACACCCACCCAGGAGTCCAGGGGTCCTGGCCCATGCCAGACTCCTGAGACAGTTGTGTGTCTCAGCTTCATTTCTTCTCCATGCTTCCAGGATCTCACAGCTGGCATTATGATTTCCTGACCTAATGCTGCCTGGGCTGGGGAGGACTTGGACTTGGCCCCCAGTTCCTGCTCTCCCTGCTGACCTTGCTGCTAGATGTTTGCTCAGGTCAGACCTAGGTCTGGCGCACTGTGAAGGCTGTGGGCTGTGTCACCACCTCCCGTCCTGAGGTCAAACCCTCCTTGTTCTCACGGCTTTAGGCCATTAATTAGAATTCCATTTTGGCTCTGGCTATTTGCCTTGAAGAAAAGGAACGTATATTGCTTTTTAAAAATTATACATGAAATACATATTCATTTAGGAAAATCATAAAATCCTCTCCAAAATTACACCAACTCCCACTGCCTAGTGATAATCACCATTAACATTTGAGGCTTATTCCTCAAGACTTTTTTTCTCTGCACATATATACAAAAACTTACTTGTCTTACAAAAATGAGACTTTATATGTATATGTGCATTTTTTTCTTTTCTTACATAAACAGTTCAATATGAAAAATGTACTTCACAACATTATTTTTAATGGCTGCTTAGTATTCTAATTTACTTTAAATAAATTCTGAAAATCCAAAATGCAAACAGAATGTATCCTTACACATCCTTTGCTTTTACTACCTCATCTGTTTTTGTCCATTTCCTTTGTCTGAATGAAGCTTTACAGTGGGTCTCTGTGACCCCAAATGGGGATCACTGTCTTCACAACGTAATGAATAGAAGAATCACCCCTGGCACTCGTTTGAAGTTGATTTTCTCAGGGCCTAACCACAGGTATTTTCATTCACGAAAATGATTTTGATTTTGATTTTGTGGGGTGGATTTTAGAGTGGGGTTCTGGAGTTTTAAGAGTACCTGGAATGATGGGGCGCCTGTGTGGCTCAGTTGGTTAAGCAACTGCCTTCGGCTCAGGTCATGATCCTGGAGTCCCGGGATCGAGTCCCACATCGGGCTCCCTGCTCGGCAGGGAGTCTGCTTCTCCCTCTGACCCTCCCTCCTCTCATGTGCTCTCTCTCATTCTCTCTCTCTCAAATAAATAAATAAAATCTTAAAAAAAAAAAAAAGAGTACCTGGAATGATTTTGTTTCAGTGTTCACACCGCACTGTCAGCAACACTGCCCAAGAGGAACCACACTCCCTGGGACCTCTCCGTCACTGCTCCCTGTAGCCCTCTGCCCAGGGCCGCGCTCCCCATGTAGTGCCTGCATAGCTCCTTCTCATCTCTCTGGCTTAGTTCTTTCCCAATTCACCATCACTAGCAGACTCTTCCTGGGCTCCTCAGGCAGTTATAACCTCCTCCCTCCTGTGTGTGTGCTTGATATCCATACACACCTCTGTTTTTATACCTGCCGTCTCTCTCACAAGACTTTGAGCTTCCTGAGGGTCACAACCATGTCTCTCCCGGGTATGTGCCCAAGTCAGGCCTGCATCCCACGTGGCGCAGCTGCCGCAGGGATGGTTGTTGCGTGAAAGGAGGAAAGGAAGGAAGAGGGAAAGAAGGGACGGAGGAAGGGAGGAAGAAGGGAAGAACTATTTTATTGTGAGGAAATCAGGGAAAGCTTCCTTTAGTGGATTCCATTTGAGCTGAGCCTTAAAATAGGTGCCCTTTGATGAGCCATAGCTACTTACGTTACAGTAGCTCCCTGAAACCTCCCAACAGCTCCTTATAACAGCACATTTTAGAGTGTCCAGAGTTACTCCGAGTCCAGGGAGATCAAGTATCTTGTTCAAGGCCACAGTGCTTAAAAAGCAAAGGATTTGAACAAAGATGGTCTATGGGACCAGAGAGTGGAGTTAGGAGAAAAGGTTCTCTCAGGTGCCTGGAGCACAAGGAAAGACATGGAGTAAGGATGGCTTGTGTCCTGGGGTAATGCTATCACAGAGTAACTTGGTGATATTGGTTATCACTGATAACTCAGTTGACCTGAATGTCGGGCAGACAGATACACAGAAGTGTGGGATCTGGGGCTGGAAAGGTAGTTCAGAGCTTGAAGTACTGAGTTTATGTCACCAGGCTTTGGGGAAATCCTTACATTTTTTTTAAAGATTTGTTTATTTATTTGAGAGAGAGCGAGATAGAGAGAAAGTGAGTGGGGGGAGGGGTAGAGGGAGCGAATCTTCAAGTAGACTCCCCGCTGATCGTGGAGCCTGATGCCAGGCTCAGTCCCACGACCCATGAGATCATGACCTGATCCAAAACCAAGAGTAGGAAGCTTAACCAACTGAGCCACCCAGGCGCCCCATCAATATTTTGAATAAGAAATTGTGTGCTCAAAGCTTGAGGTAGTGTGCTCATTAGATTGGAAGGGAAATACATTGAGAGGGTATGGGGAGATCAGTTAGGAGCTTATTGCAAAAGCCCAAGTGAGAAGTGTAAGGGCCTGATGTCGGGCAGGGGCGGTGAGAGTGACTAACACATTTTAGACCTAGAACACAAAGACTTTAGCTACCTACATACACAAAGCTGATTGGAAGAATCAGCCAAAGTTAATCCTAGGTTTCCAGTCTGTGAAATATGCGTGCCTTGAACAGAAGGGGGGTGCAGAACTGCTGTGGGGGTTCTGTGTGGGAGAAGACAGGGTGAGAAACTACATCTTGGACATGGTGAATTTGAGGTGTCACAGGAATTGCTACAGACAGATCCATAGCAGGTAGTGGGAGAAGAGTCCATCAGAGGAATGAAGATAGACTGGACAAGTGCTATGAGACAAATGTAGAAAATGGCAGCTTCTCCTGACCTCGACTAGAGGAAGGTAGATTGGGAGGAGCGAAGGGGAACCAGGGTCCCTGGGGAACACAGGAGTCCTATAAGACAAGCAGTGGAAGCAAGGTGAAGGAAGAGGTGAAAGACATATAGAGGTGATTTAACGAAACCTGGCTCTTGGCTGTGTCCATGGAAGGAATGAGAACAAATATCTTGTAGATATGAGTCTCTTAGATATTTTTTTTGCATTATTAGAAGTTTTTGCCTTTTAATAAAGATAGAGACCCTAATTTCTCTATTCATGGAATAACTTTCTAGAGGTAGAATGTCAGGTATCTAACAAGCTAGTGGGGAATGTTGTTTGGAGTCCAGGGATCTTATTAGCACACATAATAACAGTTAACATGTACTGAACTTGTGTTAAACAAGTTAACTCATTTAATTCTGACAAAATATCCCTATGGGGTAAATATGATCATTCACTCCATTTTAGAATGGAGGAAAGAGAGGCACAGAGAGGTTAAATAATTTGCCTGAAGTCACACAGCTAGTAAACTCACATCTGGAATTTAATCTAAACAGCCCATCAGCTTCACTCCTACACTGGTGTTCTTCTCATCTGAAAAGCACTGTCTTTCCTACTCACCTAGAGTGAGTGCAAACCCAGAGCATGTATCACTCAGGACAGATATTCTCTTATCTCCCAGTAGCTTTTTATTTTTCAGAGGTGTAGATGGGTGGGACATTGGTGGAGAGAGGCCCAGGGTGTCCACTCCCTGGCTTGGTATCTCTTCTAGTGTCACTACTGTGATGTTCCCTGGGTGTCATCTATAATCTCGGATGTGCTGGATGGATAGATATGTTCTCATTTTCTTTGCTCTGGTGCAAAGGACATGGGAGGTGAGCAGGCAAGTGCTCTGTGATCCTTCATCCTGGATATCACTGGGAGTCACTGCATCCCCATACCCACTACTTCCCTCCTTCTATTTATCCACCAAGGTAGTGAGAGGGAGTAGGACAGTGAGAATCCAGTTGAAAAACCAAATGTGTGGATTTAATACTAGCCTCAACCCTACATACGTATCTTTGTGTGTGTGTGTGTGTGTGTGTGGTGTGTGCATGTGCACATGACATGTGTTGGCTTTGCCTCTGAGTGGCATGAAAATACAGAAAGAATGAATGCACGATTCATCCAAAATATTTTACACTTGATGTGTAGCTCGCAGGAGTGATGCTTATTTTACCTGAACATTGATAATCTCTTATCTGCATGTGGAATATATATATATATATTGAAAGAACCATTGTTCTCTTGAACTGTGCCTCAGTGAAAGGAAAGAACCTGCCGCTTCAATGAATAATTGAAACTGACGTATCAATGTACAACTGGAAGCCAACTTACACATTTCTGACATCCTCCACTTCAAGACAACAGCCCTCTGACACAATACTAGAACATTTCACAGTGGCAAAATCTACGGACACCCCCTCCAGGTAACTGATGGGTCACATGTTCGCTAGATCAAAGGACCAGGAAATCTCCTGTAGCTGCTGGAGGAGATGGTGGGGACGCTTTCATCTTTCCCTTGTCACAAGCCCACTTTGTTGGAGCTGAGCCTGCTCTCACCTGCCTGCCCCCAGAACACAATCACATTCCGGAGGCTCCACTTTAATGCTGCCAGGTGGCTTCTCTCTTCTTCAGCGTGTACTTGGTGCTCTTCTTGAAATTAAACAGTGACCTCTCACTTATCTTTAGGTCTAACTCTGGGCTGGCTGTGATCCTGCCCCAAAGCTTGTCTCCTGATTCATGTAACCAACAATCAGGGGCTCATCAATAGTGAGAAGGAGGCCTTTGCTCTTCTGTACTTGTCATCAAAGCCAAAGGAACTCACTTTCCTCAGGGCAACATCTGGCTAGAATTTATATGGCGGGCATGGAAATATTATTTTCTAGATATTATGATTTCTTTGCTTTGGCATTGCTGAAAATGGCACGCTGCCACCATCAGAAACTAACCATGTCATTTTCCTCATGTCAACAAGCTTCTTGCCAGTAATGATTTCCTGTCATTCCTTCCCTGTTAATGAAGGGGCGGCTGCTCCCTTGGCAGCGGACTTCAGGAAAAAAACATTCAATCTAGCTGGGCAGCTCCTGGGGTAGGGAGCTCCTATGCTGGAGGAAATGACATCTTTAGCATTCAATGCTACTCTGACAACTATGGTACGTCCTCATGCCTTCTGCTGCCTTACCTACAGCCCCTTCCAGAAGCACCCACAACCACTTTGCTCCCCAACCATGACTGAAATGCCATTTTGGCTCAGTTGCTATTCTCATTGTCCTTCCCCTCTTTTCCTTACTGTTATTGGCTCTCTCCTTCCCAATGCTCTCTCTTCCTTTGCTTTCTAGATTGCTGGATTTCTTGAGCCTTTTGATTTTTCTCTTTAGTTTGTCCTTGTTTCTTCTCTGCCTCATCTTGTTCCTTTAGCCTCCTACATGGGCTATGTAGACCTTCAAACATTCTGTCCTTGGGACCTCTCCTCTCTACTCACACTGAGAGGTGATCCATACTCATGGCTTTATTTTTATTTATTTATTTATTTATTTTAAAAAATGTTTATTTATTCATGAGAGTCAGAGAGAGAGAGAGAGGCAGAGGCAGAGGCAGAGGGAGAAGCAGGCTCCCCGCCTAGCAGGGAGCCCAATGCGGGACTCGATCCCAGGATTCTGGGATCATGACCTGAGCCGAAGGCAGATGCCCAACCATCTGAGCCACCCAGGCACCCCTATTTATTTATTTTTAAGGAGGCTCCATGCATGGAACCCAACATGGGGCTTGAACTCACGACGGTGAGATTGAAACCTGAGCTGAGTTCAAGAGTCAGATGCTTAACTGACTGAACCATCCAGTCGCCTCATACTCATGGCTTTAAATATCAACTTAGTGATACTCAACCCTTAACAGTGGCTGTGAAAAATATTAGTTATACAAGCACATAGTTTAAGGAATAAAGCATTTCTACAAGTCTTGATAAAGTTAGTTCCCTGGAGGAAATCCTTCATATCCTGTCATTTCCTACTTGTGGCATCCACATTCAATTCTTTTAACTGATTTTTTAGGGCACTTATCACTAAATCTTTAAAAATGATGCTTATATAGCTATTTCTTTCATTCTGTTTTTAAGCTCTTAGCTATCGACTTCCAGCAAAGATTCGGAAGATTTAGCTTCCTTTCACATGTACCACATTGAACCTATACACGTTTCTTTTCTCTCTAGTCTTCCAAAGTTGTCATTTTGTAATTTGGGATAAATGAATATTCAGAGTTTATATTTGCCTGTGAAAATACTACTTATAGTGGAGATATGTAATATCTTACGATTATTTTGAGAGGCAACATGTAGCGATAGTTAGGAGAACAGCTTCTAGAGTCCAGTTGCCTGGAATTTCAAATTCCAGAAATAGTACTGTCAGGGTGAGCTTGGGTCCGCTCCTTATTATTGCCATGTCTCAATTTCTTCAAGTGTAGAATGAGGGAATCATAATACCTACAACACTGGATTTTTGTGATGATTAATAGTGAATCAGTTAATAAATAAAAAGATAGAATAATTCATGTCCTATCATAAGCACTGAAGTGTTAGGAATTTTTAATTTTATGATTGTTATATTTCCTTGTGCAACTTTTCATTTTTCTTAGGATTAATAACAACTATAATAATTTCTATTCTTTTTTTAAAAGATTATTTATTTATTTGAGAGAGAGAATGAGCAAGCAGAAGTGGCGGGAGTGTGGAAGGAGAGAGAGAGGGAGAAGCAGACTCCCCGCAGAGCAGGGAGCTCGACATGAGGCTCGATCGCAAAACCCTGAGATCATGACCTGCGCCAAAGACAGACGCTTAACAGACTGAGCCACCCAGGTACCCCAGTAATTTCTATTCTTATTTGCATAGTTTTCCATGTACTTATGGCTAATTTATCCTTAATCTCTCCTCAGTAAATCTCTATATATGCAAATGCTTTTGGTGATATATTAATTCCATTTTTATGAAGTCTTTTCCTGGAGTCTTTGTGTCTGCACTCGTCCATGCTGGACAATGTTTGGGCTGCTGCAGAGTTATTATCTCTCTCTTGTTCTTCACCATTACCGCCAAGGAGTCCATTCATTTCTTTCTTGTTTTTGAGCACCTGTTTCCTAGGTCATCTTTTATCCCCTCTTACTTGATTTATCTCCTCATTTTAGCAGAATGTTTCTTCTTGAGAAAAGATGAAAGTAAAACAATTATTTTTTTAGATTCTGCATATACAAAAATTTATGTCTTAAAAAATACCATTACTATCATTTTAGTGGGACTTCAGGAGGGTGCAGAGGGTAATTGACACCAAATGGAGAAAGTTCTCAATTCTAGGTTGAAGTTGTGTCCTCTCAGAATTTGGAAGGCATTACGTCATTGTCTTTCACTTCCATGTTGCTGTTGAAAAGTTCTATGCTGTTGTAATTTTGATCCTTTGTATGTACACAGTTCTTTTTCTCTGGAAACTTTTAGAACCTTATTATTCTCCAGTGTTCTGGAGTTTCATGGTGTGCTTCCATGCAGATCTGTGTCCCTCTGTTATGCTGAGCACTTGATGGGCCTTCAGTTTGGGAAATTCTCTTGAAATATTTCTCTGATAATTTCTTCACCATTTTCTCATTTTTAGTTGTTGTTTTTTGGTTTTTGTGTTGTTGTTTGTTTGTTTTTGTTTCAAATGGAATTCCTATTATTTAGATGTGGGTGGTCCTCTCAGTTTTACACCTTTCCTTTCTTACTATTCATCTTTTTGTCTTTTTGCTGAACACTCTGTAAGAATTAATTAAATTTTATTCCAATGCATCTACTTTTTAAACTTGTCCTATTTTATTTTTAATTTACAAGATTTTTTGGTCTCTGAACATCTCTTTTTCCCACTAAAGTGCCTTGTTTTTATTTCATTGATGCAATGTCTCTTTTTATATTGTTTGCAGATTTTAATTTTAAAAGTTTTTCTATCACTATATTGTCTGTTCTATTCAAGTGTTTTAAATTTTCACTTGGTTTCACATTCATCTTTTCTTTTGGAGGCTTTCTTCAAAGGTCTGGTGAACCTTGGATGTTGGCTTTTATTTAGGAGGGAGATACTGAGAATCCCATAGGAAAGTCTGTGTCTTGGGTGAGGCTCTTAGCCCAGAGAACTTCCATTTTACCTAGTCAGAGAACATCCAGTCTTCTGTCAAGTGGCAGAGGAATAGCTACCCACTTAGTAGGGGAGAATTTCTGAAAATCTGTTTTTTAAAGGGGCTTAATTTTAGCTCCACCTTCTACATTCACAGGAATCTCTTACCAAGAATTCCTGAGTCTTTTGAGACTTCTATGGTGTAGAGCAGGCTATTTCTCAGCCTTTCCTTGGCTTAGGTTTTAGTTTTCTTGGGCCTGTCAAAATTGCTACTTGTCCATCTGCTTTGTGGCTTACAATGTTTTGTTGCTTTTTCTTTGATTTGGATTTATGTCTTAAAAAATGCCATTACTATCATTTTAGTGGGACTTCAGGAGGGTGCAGAGGGTAATGTGTAAGGTCTTATTAATGAAGACAGACTTTCAACAAATGAACACATATAAGTATATCACTATAAATTATAAGAAGAACTATAAAGAAATATAGTAAGATGATTTGAGAAAACAGTAAAGAGGGACCTAATTTGGATCGGTACTTCATGGCAAGGCTCTCTGAGAAGGTAATGTTTAAGCCAAGTCCCGAAGACAAATGGGAGTTAGTCAAAGAGTATAGGGAAAAGCATTACATGCAAATGAGCAGCCTTGAGGTGATAGAATAGGACTCTAGGCTACATGTGACAGAAGCCTAAGCTGAAGCTAAAACATAAAAAAATTTAAAAAATTAAAAAAAATAAAGGGAATTGATTAGTACATATAACTGGGAAGTCTAAGATGTGGAGCTAGCGAGGCTTGGCTGGATCCAGGGATTTATATGAGGCCTCAGGTCCTTGGCTCTCTATCTTGTTCTGCTTGTCTCTGTTTGGCCTCATTCTCAGAGAGACTTTCTCCATTTGGTGTCAAATGGTTACTAGCAATCACAAGGCTACATTATCCTTAAGACTCCTGACCCAGAGAAAAAGAGAAAGGTTTTTCTCACTTTTTTTTTTTTTTTCTAACTAGGACCCATATATGATGTCTCACATTGCTTGGAGTAATCACAATAAAGGAGTTCTGTGTTTGACCAGACCTGGGCCCAATTCTACAGGCAGAAAATAACTTGATTCACTCAAAATACTGAGATATTAATTATCAAAAGAACTGTAAGAGATAAAATTATAGAGATTTAAAGCGTGGTCTTATGAGTGATGTTAAGCCTTTGGCATTTATACTAAGTGAAATGATAGGGATCGATGGATTGTAATCAAGGAGTAGCATAAGTGCTATTACTGTTAATTCGATCCTTTCTTTAAACCACATTCCCTTTCCTGTCCCCTTACCTGTTTCAGAAGCACTACCAGTTTCCTACCGCCTTAGCTTTACATTTTACAGTCATCTTTGAAATCTCTCAAGTTTATCACTCATGTAAAATTAGTCACTAAGCCCAAGAGGTTTCCCGCTCCTGAAGTCTTTTGGATTTATCCTTGCTCCTGCTTTATGTACATTGTCATACTGTTTCAGGCTCTTATCAAATTGGACTTGGTTTTTGTGATAGTCTCCTAACTGGCTTCTCTTCATTTTGTCCCTGCTTCTAAGTCACCACACAGGGCACTGTCACATTGTTCTTTCGAAAATACCACTATCTTCATGTCACTCCTCTACCCAGGGGCCTATGATGCCTCCCTATCATTTAATGAATCAAGCCCAAATACCTCAGCCTGGCATCCACAGCCTCCCATCATCTGGCCCTGCTGTGCCTACCTAGCCTTATCTTCCAGTTATCCCTCCACCACAATAAGACTACTTAGGACGCTGACTCTCCAGCTCCTCACCTCCAGAGGTGGGGGAAAGATAGACTGCTATCAATCACCTTGCAACCAGAAGAAGAGAGAAGTGGGGGAGGAAGGAGAATGTGAGCGATTGGAATGGGTCACAGCTACATTAGATAAAGGAGTGCTGTGGATGTAAGTGGGACTGCTCTGACTTGGTGGGGTGGCCAAGCTAGGCTTGGAGCAGCGTGGGTAGACGGCAGGGCCAAGGAGAAATCTCACAGTGTGTGTCCTCAAGGTGAGGCTTTGGCCGGACAGAGCATGTTTGCTCAGGCAAGTCTTTCCAGATTGTAATACCCACTCCCTCTGACAAAGTGTGTGGGTTTCTGGGAGCATGCCCAGACTTTTTAGGGTCAATTGGTGCTGCAGAGCAATGATGGATTATCCAGAGAGGTGTGACTAGTGTCAGGAAACATGACCAATCCTGGGGGGAACTCGTTATTTATTTTTGCTCAAGTAGCTTTTTGCTGGGGATTTGGCATAGTGTTTGGAATTTGTACAAGTAAAGTGCTGTTACAACGGGAAGGGGATCTGGCAACTTAAAAAAAAAAACAAAACTAAAATTTGGAGGGAAATTGTGTAAAAGTTTGTATCTGAATCCTAAGAAGAAACAATTGACAAAAAAGTTTAGACATTCAGCACAGAATCACTATTATCATGACCTGGGGTTGATTTGGTTAACTGCTTACTATGGTTATCAATTACTAAGTGACATGGGTAGACATGATCAGTTCCAATCTTGTAATAATTTCTGTAAGACTTGAACTGAAGTATAAAAGAGTTTGCCCTAGATTTTAAAGAGTGGAGAAATCTTATTCATCCAAGAGGACATTTAAAGGGAACATGATACAAGGCCACAGCAATTCCATGGTAGGAAGAAGAGTGGTCCCAAATATGTCCGCACCCTAATTGCTGTAACCTATGAATATGGTGGCTTACACAGCAAAAAGATCTTTAGAGATGTGATTGAAACTACATACCTTGAGATGGGGAGATTAGTCTGTATTATCCAGGTGGGCTCAATCTAATCACATGAGTCTAAAATCAGAGAACCATTTCTAGCTGCGGTTGGTCAGCAGGCACTGTCACTAGAGAGCAAGAGTTAGAGAAAGGCAACTTGCTGGCTGTGGAGAAGGGCAGGGGGGACGACTCACGAACCAAGGAGTGTGGGAGGCTTCTACAAGCTGAAGAAAGCAAGGGAACATATTCTCCCCTAGAGCCTCCAGAAGGAAACACAGCCCTGCCAACACCTTGGTTTTAGCCCAGTGAGATCTGTGTTGGACTTCTGACCTACAAGACTGCAAGAGGATACGTTTCTGTTGTTTGAAACCAGTAAGTTTGTCGTAATTTGTGATGGCAGCCATGGAAAACTACGGCAAATTATTTAGTAAATGTGTTTTGAATGAATGGAATTAGTCTAAAGAATTTGTAAGAAGATCGTGTGGCTTCTTTTGTCTGGGCTGTTGCTTAAATATGCTTGCTATCAGTGATTCATTTTTATTTATTATTTATTTATTTATTTATTTTAAGATTTTATTTATTTATTTGACAGAGAGAGAGACAGCGAGAGAGGGAACACAAGCAGGGGGAGTGGGAGATGGAGAAGCAGGCTTCCCGCCGAGCAAGGAGCCCGATGCAGGGCTCGATCCCAGGACCCTGGGACCATGACCTGAGCCGAAGGCAGACGCTTAACGACTGAGCCACCCAGGTGCCCCTAGTGATTCATTTTTAAACTAACTCATTGAACACTTACTCTGTAGTAGGCACTTCTTGTACTAAATCCTCAAAATCAATGATATCATTACTATTAGTTGATGACATAATCCTTCCAGAGTCACACATTTAGTAAGTGGAGAAGTTGAGTTTTGAACTTGGGAAGCTGTAGAACTTATTGTTGAGTTACTACAATGGTGGTTCCCACACTTAGCTGCATATTAAAACCACCTGGGGAATTTTGACAACTCCCAATGTCCAGATCACATCAATTAAATCTGAATGTTCAAGTTTGGAGCCAGGCAGCAGTATTTTTGAAAGATCTCGTGATTCCAATGAGCAGTGAAGTTTGGGAGTCACTGCCTTTGGTGTACTCCCTCTCAAACTACAATATAACTTGCTTCTATCACACAGAAAAAGAATTAAAACTCGGTTTGTTTAAAATTACAATCTAGATTACGTCTAAGTCTAAATCGGTGGCTTTATCATTGTTAGTACGGCAACTGTCATTAGTTGGACAAAAGGGCAATTGTTAGTTAATCCAAAGACGGCAGTGGAATTGACTTTGCATGGAGACACAATCTGGATTGTCAGTCAAAATAATGGAAGGCCAGGAGTGGAGAAACCTTTCCCCAAATCAGACAAGGAGGAGAGAGAAACAAAGATCTTTATCTGGTATCAACAACCAGAGAGAATGAAGAGCTGCCAGATGAGATCGGCAATCCGACTGCCTGTCTGGACATTTGTCGCCACTTTTGTTAGAAGTTTGTGCCTTTATGTGTCTGAAGCATCCATCAGGAGCAGCTCTGCTCTCCCACTAAGGCTGGCACCATGCGTGAGAGTGTATGTGTCCTCTACGTTGCCGTCACTGGCTTCTGGTGCCACCCTGGATAGCTCCCCCAGGGTCCCCGGTAGCATCCTCCTTCTGTTCAGGAAACAGACTGTAAGTCAGGGCCCTGAGGGAAGTTTGGCTGCAATCCTCTGGCTGTTATGGTGGCAGATGGCTGTTCTTCCCTTTAAATGGCATGTCCATAAGGTGCAGCACCCGATGTCCCCATGGTCAGGACAGGCCCGCTCCGTCTCTTAATCTGCTGCAAAACTTCTTGACATTCTCAATTAGTTTTGCAAACAGAAACTGGCTCGCCAGCTTTCGACTGGAAGCAGGTGTTGACGGTCGTGTCCACAAATACTCGATTCAGGTTCCCTCTCCCCTTTGCCAGTCTTTCCATGGGAGTGATGAGCAGGCGGAGCAGATGCACATCTCCATGTGGGCAGAACCGTTGCTTCAAATCACGCAGATGACAGTCATAAATTAAAATGCCCTTGCGACTCACTGGTAGTAGCTGCAGACCCCAGCACATCATCTTTCTGTATCCGCTAAGCCATGAACTTGCTTCAGCCAGGATTACTTCAGCATTCCTAATGGAACACAAGGAGTCTTTTTGGGCTAAGTCTTCCCAACGGGCTATATGCTTTTTGTAATTTCACCAGTGTTGCCAACACTCTACTCCAATGTGGGCTCTGTAGGTGTGGAAGTAAAATAGCAAATCAGAAGAAGGAAAGGAGCAACTTCATAGATTTTGCATGATGAGCATTGCCGGTTTTCCCTTGGATTTGCTCATCTTAGTAAATATTACAAGTTATAATTTGATTTTATCTTTATTGATCCTTATTTACTTTCTGGGTTTTTAACATTGGTCGAGAAAGAAGTTTGGAGTTAAGAGAAATTACTCCCAATGAGATTACAGTCTAGATGGAACAGAGACCTTATTGTTTATTTAGTGGATTCATATAGTATAAATAGGCAGACGTACCAGTCAGGAAGTAATCTGGGGGCAATTGCATAAAACTTTATTTTCTCATCACACAACATTGTCCTGGAACAACGACTGCAGGCTTCTTTGAGTTTTAAGGATGGCTGAAACTGTCTTTAGAAATCACTGAGAATTGAGGGGCACCTGGGTGGCTCAGTCGTTAAGCGTCTGCCTTCGGCTCAGGTCATGATCCCAGGGTCCTGGGATCGAGCCCCGCGTCGGGCTCCCTGCTCAGCGGGAAGCCTGCTTCTCCCTCTCCCACTCCCCTGCTTGTGTTCCCTCTTTCGCTGTGTCTCTCTCTCTGTCAAATAAATAAATAAAATCTTAAAAAAAAAAAAAAAAAAAAAGAAATCACTGAGAATTGAGATCTTTCATAAGTCATAAATTCTTTAGTACAAAATAAATACTTAAACTAGGGAAAAGCAGGACTGTTTTCTGAGAATTCCCTTCTACGTTTTCCTTGTGGTTAATTTCAAATTTCCATTTTCTCAAAACTGATTTATATTTTACACAGTTGTTAAGTGCTATTGTATACTTTGCAGTTTTCAAGGAGTTATATGGTTCTTATCTTCCTTGGAGATAATTTTGACACTGCCTATAGACAGCCCCCCCCCCCCACAAATTTATCTGCCAATATCAGCAAATGACTAAAGCCCTGAGGAAACTATCGAAAATTAAACTTGGTTATAGTACAATGGTATCTGCCATGTATTGGCTACTTATCCATGTTTATAAATAGGACACAAAGAGCTTAATTTTATCATAATTGAAGAGCAATTTTTGAGAAAGTCATGTAATTTAATGGTTTAACTGTCTTTTATTGCTGTATGTAAATGGACTAAATAACAGCAGTAAATGTTGAACACAATCTAATGCACTATAATTTCTTTGGAACACAATTTAAATTTCAAATTATGTTTAATGCTTTTGTACATATCACAGGTCTCTTTTTTAAAGCTTATCACATGGAATTGATTTATTTGAGTAAACTGGCATTTGGAAAAAATAGGGAAGTGGAGTGGGTCATTTGGAAATCCGACCGGATATGTTTTAAAAGGCATGTGTCATTTATTTTTAAATAATCTTTTCCTTCCATTGCTTTAAACCTGACCAGTATCTTCCTGAGCTATATATTTAGATCTCTGAATAAGACAACTTTTTCCAATTGCACTGTGTTACTTGGCCTCAAGCATTTCCTTTTTCTTTTGTATAGTTGGGCCTAAAGGGAGATGTTGATGCATAAGACACAACGTATGTATAGGTTAGGCCACTTTTTCCCTTCAAAATGATTCACTAACTGGTATCCTTTGATTCTGTTCTTGGTGTTGTCTTCAGGACCAACATAGTTTTCTGTATGAAATAATGTTCAGTGAATGGAGGGAGAAAATACTGTTCTCTTTGTTTCCCATCTGATTTCAGAATGTTCCAATTAAGGTATAGACATGAAGGTCATATAAAGAGGTTAAAAAGTAAAAAGTTCTTTCAGGAGGCAGAGTTAGAAGGCTCTGATGAGATTTTAATACAGGAGTGTTAGAGATAAGGCTATCTAACCTGCATTTTCACGGACTGCCATCAACCATGGAGAAACATTACTCTAAAGCAGACTCGTTCATGAAATTTATAAATCTTAGAAGGAGAGTACTCAAAGTATATTATGCACACAACAATATACTTTGAACTTGTGAAATTTTATTTTTTAAGAAGTTCAGTTTTGTGCTCATGGGAGGACTGCAAACAAAATTGAGAAAATACGGAACAAGCATGCTTTTAGTTTAAAAAAAAAAAAACCTATGAATCTACCATAATAAAATTATTAAAATTTTCCAGCATATAATTATTAATGCTCTAAGGAAAAGTCTTGTTTTTCCTCAAACTTTTACTTTCCTGGGGTAAAGTTTTCTCTTACCCTCCAACAACTTCTCCAATCCCCAGGCTGGTTGGTTAAATGAAGAGATCTCATTCATTTATTTGTGAATTCATCCTCAGGGTGCCCAGACTTGACGGATTTAATGGTGCACCAAACAGCAGTAGAACTCAAAGGCTTATGAGAAGGACAAAGAGTAAACAAATACTTATATAATTATAATAAATTCCTAAATGGAGACTGGAAGGCTGGAGTAAGAAAGGGACTTGCTTCTTTCTTTTGTTTCCTGGTTCTTGTCAAGATGAGCCCAGCTCCTTGAGGTTGGCAGCAGCAATCAGTAACCAAATGGCTCCAATTTGACATTTTTCCAACATTCACAGAACAAACTTGATCTTCTCCAACCAGCGGCTCTCCTCAGAGGTCTGGGTCCCAGCTCTTTTGCCCTCTCTGCTAAACTTCAGGGTTTTCACAATTCTAATCTCTTCCCTTTGCTCCCCAGCTCTGGGTGTGCCAGTGGCTTCCTGTAATTCCTACTTCTTTAATGCCTTCGTGTTCCCATTTGCCTGATTTCCAGCTCTCCCATACCCAATTAACAACCTTTGTATTAAATTATCTCTGTTAAAATAATTTGTATGAAACCTGACTGAAATCTATCTCATACAGTTGTCAAAACTCTAACATTAATCACATGTACATCTTCCCCCCACCCCGCCCCACAGACCTATGTTGGATATGTTGGTAATATAGTCGCATGTCCAGGATATCTGGAATGGTAGTCAATTAAGGAAAAAAAAAAAAGTCAAATGAATAAGCCAGACACTGTGGCAGACTTTGGGAGATTAATACTGAATTTACAAGTCAATGGAACAGATGGTAATATAAACAATTGGCGATGAAACAACTCTCGAACTGTAGGTATGAAAGGTGTTTTTAAGGCCATGCCAGCCTGATGGTAAAGACAACTGATCAGATAATGGAAAACACATTACTCCCAACCTCACCTTCCTTAACAGACTTTATTAACTTAGGCCCTCTTTCTGGCTTCAGGTGGGTGAAGTCTAAAAACAAATATTAAATCCTAACCAAAAAAAAGGAGTAGTATTGTAAATAGGAAATGAAACAGATAAGTGAACCTGACACCTTTAAAGAACATTCGGAAAGTCACCTAAATGAATGGTGGAGATTCAGAGCGACTTTGTTATGCCTTGGTGTTTGGGCATTTTGGAATAGTTGACAACCCCTTTGGCTATCCCAACACTGCTGGTCTGCATTGATGCCCCATTTTTGCTGCAGCATTGGACTCTTTAGCTTTTACAACTGGGCCTATACTCTGTATTTCCCCCTTCCAATTTCAGAGTTTTGAGTTCAATGCCAGTTTCTGGCCCCTTACAGTCAGTCTTACTTGGTCATAACAAATTGGATAAGCTCTCTGATACCATCTCCATAGGAATATCCCAGTATCACATTATGCTTAATTCATAGTAAAATATCAGTTGGTGATATGTGCTATTAAATGAAGCAGAATAAGAGTGCACTATTTTAAATAGAATGCTTGGTCAAGTTCTGATTGATGAGGAGCCAGGTGGGCAGAGACTTCAATTAAATGTACAGGCAAGCCACAAAGATCAAGTGAAAGGATATTCCAGGCAGATGGAATAGCAAATGCAAGGGCCTAAAGTAGACATAGTTTTGGCCTAGCTGAGAAAGTACAAGTCGAAGTGGAGTTGAAGTGGAATAGTGAGTGATCAGTGATAGGAGATACTAAAAATGTAGGCAGAGGTAGGTGATATAGGCCACTGCAGGTTGTCATAAGAACTTTGGATATTCTGGTCAATGCGGTAAAAAGTCATTGGCGAGTTGTGAGCAGGGAGGTAATGTGATCTACATATTTTTTTAGAGGACAACTCTGACTTCTATGTGGAGAATGCACTATGTGTTGGCACCTCAAGACCAGGTAGAGTGTCATTGTCATGGCATTCCCAACAGGGATAATGATGGTTTGCAATAAGGTGGTTCATAAAGCTGCTGAGAAGTGGTTGGGCCTGAGATACATTTGATATTCAGCTGGCTGACTTCACTGAGGGTTTATATGTGAGGTCCAGGAACAACTGAACAACTGATTGAATAATGTGCCAATTACTGAGATGAAGAAACCTGTTGGGGGAGCAGAATATCTAGGTGTCTTGTATAGGGGAAGCATATGTTCTGATTGAGACGCTTGTCTGATATTCAAGTGAAAATGTCATTGAGCTGTTAGATATTGGAGTTGAATGCACAGTGGGGAGATTGGGCTAGAGATATAAATGTAGATACCATTAGGTGATTCTGCAGGCTATGCAATTAGACAGATTATAGGAGATCAGTGTGGAGGGAGAAAAGGGGACAAAGATGGACCCCTGGGGCACTCTAACATTTAGAAGTCCAGAGGAGGAGGAGGAGGGATCAGTGATGGAGACTAAAAGGGGGTTTAAGAGAGCAGTTCTTTTTTTTTAATGGTACCTAAACATATGCATACTTTGATGCTGATGAAAATGATTTGGAAAAGAGGGGAAATTGATGATGCAGAAAAAATAAGTACAAATGATAAGAACAAAGTCCCTGAATAGGCAGGTGGGTATAAAATGTAGTGTACATACGTAGGGGTTTGCCCATGGAAGGTCTATGGACAACTGATCTGTTGTAACATGATGGAGAGAAGGATGTATGAGTACAGATGTAAGGAGGTCAGTAGATTTGGTGGTGGGAGGAGGACCTAGGACCAAGATGACAGAAACACCCAAAGCAGGCAGGTGTTTCTATTTTTTGTTATTGGGAGTGGTGGTCAAGGGCTTATGGTTTCAAACGAGCACTGGGTGGAAATGCTACACAGTATCAGAAAAATTGGTATTTCTCCCCTCAAGAAAGATTTCCACACAGAGTTTCTCCCTATGGTTAGGAAGAGTTACCTATCCCCTGCCTTAGAGGAGGTATCATCCCCTTGCAGATATGTTGGGTGAGCCAGTGTGAGACAGGTGTGGGAGATGGTGGTACAGTGAGGGCAGCTGAGTGTCATCTGCCCTGGGTGCAGCAACGACAGAAAACTTACAAAACAATAATAAGACTCCCTTGGTTTTCATCATAACCATGTGCTGGCAATTCTAGACGTCAGTAACAAAATACTTCTCTCTCTTAAAAAAAATTCTTTTTGGTTAAGTTCTAAACAATTATAAGGGTGACTTTTAATAATATATATGTAAGCTTCAAATTAGCACATTGTTATTGCTTGTCCTTTAATAAACATTGTTTTCGATGTGGAAGTTCATTTGGAAAGCTCTCAGTGATACAGTTTGTTCTCCTACATAGGGACTCAGGGTTGATTGTTTGGAGAAGTTTGTTGAGGATTCAGAATGTTCAGGAACGATTTTGTGTCTTCAGTTCCTAGGGCACTACATGTTCTTGTGTTTTAAACAGTGCATTTGGAGTAAATGTTGATAAACAGAGGGATAGAACTTGAATGACTTCAATTCCATCATCCTATGCAACACTTTGGATTTTTAAATCTGTGTTGAAAATGTGAAACGTGAACTGCAAAGTTTCTCACCAGGAGGCACATTTTAGTTCATATATGAAATATTTTTATTGTGATTGAATAATAGCTTTAAAATTCGATTTAACTTGGCGTGCCTGGGTGGCTCAGTCGGTTAAGCGTCCGCCTTCGGCTCAGGTCATGATCTCGGGTCCTGGGATTGAATCCCGCATCTGGCTCCCTGCTCAGTGGGGAATCTGCTTCTCCCTCTATTCTCTGCTTATGCTCTCTCTCAATATCTCTGTCGCTATCTCTGTCTCTCTCTCTTAAATAAATAAATAAACCTAAAATTCAATTTAACTCTTTAAAATTGTTTTAAAACTAAAGAACAAATAAAAACTACAATGTTACATCTGTGGTACAGTTTAGTACTTCCCTAAATTGTATTTTTTACAGATGTTTTAGTTTTATTGAAATCTACTCATTAGTTACTGGACAATTACTTACCTAACTTATATATAGGATTTTTGATAAAACTTTCTGTCTGCAATTCTTTTCTGAGCATTATTATTTGTTTCATTTCTTGATTATTCCTGAAAATAATTTTGTCATAGAGAAGAGGGGGTGTTAAAAAATCTGCTCTGGGTGTCCTATATGCTAGATTTGCCACTAAGCAGAGCATTTCCTTTAATAGAATAGAGATGTATGTGTTTGTCATTATGGGGTGTGTTCCCATGGAAGATTTAGAATCAGGTTGTTCAAAGCACTTCAAATTTTTGGTGGAGAGAGCAGAATACTTGTATTTGGAAAACTAGGTGGTGGAGATTCACCAGCAGCGTAGCTGTTTCAGTTTGTTACGGGGCATATTGTAGTGAGTTTTATGTCTAGCACACTCTCAAAGGCCAAAAGCTAAAACAGAGAGATGATCTTCGGAATCATGCAGATCTGTGTTTGATTCTAAGCTCCATCTCTTCCAAGCTGTGTCATTTTGAGCAACTTAATTTCCTTAAGCCTCAGTTTTTTCTCTTATCAACATGTAAATAAAATATCTTAGAGGACTGTGAAAATGGATTATTCTGTAAGTGGACGCACTTAGCTGATGCTCAGTCTGTAGGACATGCCCAGTGAAATGTTTCCTTTTCCTTTACTTCTTTTAAATACTCCGTTCAGTTATGACCTCATTCTTTGCATAGATTTTCATTAGCTGGACACTTTCCTTGTATTTTGTGCTGACTTTTAAGCCCTAAGGAGGTTTTAAGTACATTTGCTAATAAGTTGTGATATGTGACATCAGTTTCTTAATGTCTTTGTTAAAGTTTCCACAAATTATTTATTGACTGACTTAGAGATACAATAAGTGGGAAGCATTGATTCTTACTGTATTAAACATGCATATAGCTGTCAAGTATAAATGGGATCTTTCAGCCTCAAGATTGGAGGCCTGGGGAAAGCATGGGGAGTGCAGGGTGCAGGGGTGGGTGGTAAGTGGGGATTAAACAAAAGTCGATCCATTGTAACAATTTTATATCACTCTCATCCTAGGGAAGATTTGTATTGGTGGCCCTGAAGCAGAGAGCTCTGTATCCCATTACCAGCCAATGAGTCATTCAGTCTCCCACAGATCCAAATAAAGTTTTACAGAATACCCTGTGGCATGCCTTTCAAAATATATGAATGCCATAAAATATATCATTTATTTTACCATATGAACTGACTCTGTCCCTTTTTCACCATTTGGGATAGCAATCTCACCATGTGTTTTTGGCTCTTAGGTTATCATCAAATACATTGGAGTTCTCTGAGCTTTTCCATTCTTAGTCCCCATGGTATTTTCAGGAGTTTTATAACTCGGTTGTAAAAATTCACTCTAAACTGAAACTTGGCAAACAATGTATTAATCTGGGAAGTTAATTTCTTTTATAAAGTCCAGAATCTGTTTAGCCCCTCTTTTGAGTTTTCAGAGACCTTTGAAAAATAAAGTGAGCAATTAAAGGTTTTTGTATCCTAAAAAAAAAATGTAGTTGCATTTTTTCCAAAATCCCCTCAACCTTATTTTTACAGGTGAACAGCTTTTATTTTGGACTGAGTTCTGATATATTTTGAATCAGATTTTTTTTTTTTTTTTTTGGCACAGTGAAATAGAGTAATTAAAAAAGGAAATAGGCTGAGCCTACCCTTTACATCACTGGAATAATAAAATATATCTAGAGAGTGGAGCCTTTCTGAATTTACAAAAAGGAGTAAGATGTTAATATCATTGGATATGCATGAACCTACAAATAAATCAGTAGGAAGTATCACTTAACATACACGATGTACCCTCAGTATTGTAAGACTTACTAAATGGTGCTAAAATTTCTGTTTGAGGTCAATTTATCAGACTTTGGGAGTGATGGTGCCACCTGGCAGTGCCAGCAAGTGTGAATTAGACTTGCATATCCTCCCGGCACGAGTGATGCTGTTATCATGTCCTCCCTTTCACCAGGATCAAGCTCTGCAATGAACTATCCCAACAAGCTGATAGGCTAGATGGAACCTGCACTCACCACCTTCTCACCACAAAAACTGGCGCAGGGACAAAAGAAGCTTAACAAAGGCAAAGAATGAAACAAAGGAACATTTAAAATGAGGCCCTACCAGCTTTAAAATACCTCCAGGTATGTTTTACTGAGAGAATGCGAAAGAATTTAACCATGGTCTCTAGAATTAGACAGACCTGATGTCTACTACTAGTCTTGTGGCCAAGGGGAAGTTCCTTAATCTTTGCAAGTTTCACTTTGCTTATTCCTTAAAGCAGAAACAATAATAGTGCATACTTCTTTGGGTTCTAGTAAGGCTTAATATAGGAAAATATACATATGTAGAATGATTAGCAAGCAGTAATTAATACTAGCTTTTGTTATTGTTAATATTGTTCAATATTTTGGTTGATTTTATGAAGTAGATTTCATTATTATTGTCATTAACATTTTACAGATAAGAAATATTTAGGTTCAAAGTGGGTTTTAACTTGTGTGAGATCTCAGCTGGTAAATATGCTTTGCGTGGTCTCAAATCTAGGTTTCCTGACAATAAACCTAATACATCTTTTCCTGGTAACCATAGTGCATAGTGCATATTTGAGGAAGACTTTCTTACTCAAAAAGTCAGATAAATAGTTGTTTCATAGATAATATAAACATTTTTATACTGATATTAATATATTGATGCACAGGTATCAATATGTTTACTGGGTGGTGTTTCAGGGTCCCTAAAGTTTTTTTTTTTTAATTAAAATATATTAACCATGTACTAAAATTGTTTGTAATGGATTTGATGTATCTGGTATAATCTGTAACGTTAATAGCACCTGGAGTTCCCAGTGGATCAGATGGTTTAGAGTGAAATAGTCATAACAGTTTAATAGCTTATTGATTTCCATATCCATGGAATTCATTGGTAGTGTAGGTCTTGTTCTACCTACAGTAATCATGAAGGCTGCAACATATAGCTGGTTACATCTACATAATGAAATAGGGTAATATGAGGAGGAAGGAGAGTTGGGGAAGGTTTTTATTTTTAATATGAAGTTAATCTGGACTTATTTAAAACAAAAGAAGAATGAAGCTGGGCACCTGGGTGGCTCAGTTGGTTAAGCATCTGCTTTAGGCTCAGGTCATGATCCCAGGGTCCTGGGATTGAGCCCCATTTCGGGCTCTCTGCTCAATGGGGAGTCTGCTTCTCCCTCTTGCTCTCCCTCTCTCTATCTCTCTCAAATAAATAAATAAAATCTTAAAAAAAAAACATGGAAGCCAAAAAGACAGTTGAGAGATTCTGCTAGCAAGTGTTAAGTCACAATCTTATGTAACCTAATTATGAGAATTACACTCCAAAACTTTCACCATAGTCTCCGGGCTAGAAACAAATGTCTGTGTCAACCCACACTCACAGGGAGTGGAGTCCATGAAAGGTGTGAGTTTCAGGAGGTGGGTATGATTGAGACACAGCTGAGAGTCAGCGGCCACGACTTAACTACATTTTACTTAAGGATTTGCTTAAAAAATGTGGAACAGAAAAGAAAGAAACAAGGGATGGAAAGAAAAAAAAAGAAGGCCAGGAGAAAAGAAGAGAAGATGGGGGAGAAAAAGAAAATATGATAAAAAGAATAAAGACAAAGGAGAAAAAAACAGAAATGAGAAATGAAAAAAATGAATGGAAGGGGGGGCACCTGGGTGGCTCAGTCAGTTAAGCCTCTGCTTTAGGCTCAGGTCATGATCTCAGGGTCCTGGGATCCAGCCCCATGTTGGGCTCTCTGCTCAATGGGGAGTCTGCTTCTTCCTCTCACTCTCCTTCCTTCATCCTCTCTCTCAAATAAATTAATAAAATCTTAAAAAAAATAAAGAATGAAGCTGGGTTCATCAGATTAGTGGTAGATGCAGTGGGGTATAGTAGTACACCCAGATCCCTTTTCAAGACTGATTACACAAGTCTAGTACCTCTCCCTGGCAATGGAGGATTTCTCTCCCTGCAATGATTCTTAGAAGAAAGGAGCTGCTTTGCCCAACATTTCCCCCCCTTCCTGGAAGTTGCCTCTGTCCAATGACTAGTTAATGTTGGGTCTTAAAGGTTTGGCCCTTTGCCTCTAATTTGAGATAATATTGATGTGCCATCCAGCTTCAGAGCTCCTGTAGGATTGGCTGAGTCCCCTGGTGCAGAAGCAATGTAGTTCAACTTCTCCTTCTGCCCACTCCATCCTACTTCCCTCACTTTCTTATAAGTGATGTTCCACCGAGTGCTACCAATAAACCTCCTACATGCAGATCTCCATCTGAGGGTCTGTTTCCTGGGAATCCCAGCCTAAGGTTGTAGCCATGCACAAAAGAGCTAAGAGGCTTATCAGAAGCCCTGAGGAAAATGAGCAGCTTTACAGTGACAGAGAAAGTGAGAGAGGAAGTCAGAGAAAAGGCAATGTGAATGGATGAATTTGAGTAGGGGTTATGGAGTGCCATATAAAGAGGCAGAAGAAAAACAGACCAAATAAGATGGTTTAGAGAGGCTGAGCCTACATCACCATAATATTTTGTTATGTGATGGTCAGAATTCAGTACGACACTGGGCTAAGATTTTATAAAATAAACAATATATTCCTTGGGTGGCAGCTTGGTGAATCCAGAATTGGAGGTCAGGCAGCTACTGGCTGGACTTTAGGAATGGTCACACAAGTGGCTTTTACAGTGATGCCCAGATAGGCAGTGTGACCCCTGTATGAGGTGTGGCAGTTGGTGAAACTCTCCTCTGTAGCAGCAAGGGCCAGATGTGCTCACACCACAGTGATGGGCTGATATCCCAGGCACAGGCATGGGGTCAATCTTTATGCCAAACAGGGCAGAGTCAAGGGGCAATTAGAAAGGGGCCAGAAAGACAGAGCAAGGGAGGGGTCCCAGCCTCAGACTAAATGAGGTAAGGGACCAAAAGAGGAGCTGAGGCACAGGGCAGGGATCCAGGTGCAGAAACTGGAGCATAATCAGGTCCAGTGTCTGGCAAATTCCACAAGAATGACTGGATTCTCAGTCTGCGAGAGCTAGACTAGAATGATTTTAATTCAGTCTATATGCTGATATGTCCCCAATCTCTCTGTTTAGCTCCAATCACTTTCTTTTTCATCTCTAGGCTCATGTCTACACTGGATGTTTTCATGTGAATGCTTTGTCAGAAATTCATATTAAACATGTACAAAACACATTTTCTTGTCCAAACTTTACCATCCACTTCCTACCCTTGGTTAATTGCATTACTACCTCCCGGTTATACTATTTGTTCCTGTCAACATTATATAAATTGAACATAGTCAGCCTCATGAAAAAGGTCTGGATGAGCAAATTTTGGATTCTAGTATAGGACTTAGGAGCAGAAGGAGATATGGGTGTTCCTAGTTTCTCTCCAGTCCATCCCCAAGCTTTCCTGCTTTAGGTCCCAGTCCCACAACCATGACCAATTGTCACCACAGTCTCCACATCAATGCAGAATGTATGTCTGTGCCTCTTAGTATCTGGACTTGACCCTCAAACCCTCGGGACTATAGTAGGTGAGTCTCTGTGTCTTCAGTCCTCTGTTTTCATAAATTCCATGAATTAGTTTTACTTTGACATATTTGATCACAAAAACTAAGGGGAAAGTGCTGGAAGAAAAATGTGTTGTACTTTATTGAACCTCAAACTACTCAAAAATCATTTGATGATCTCTTTGAATAGCACAATGTTTAACTCAGTGGAGTTAAAGATAATGTAAGTAGTGGATCACTTGGTAATTGTTTCCTTAGCTTTCATACTGGATGAGAGTCACCATTTATCAGTGTTTCTCAGTTGATTACATTGAAGGGCAGTGTTGATGGCAGGGAGACTCCTTAGCCTGTCACTCTTCCAGGGAGAATGTTGAGCACAACCAAAGCCAGAGTTCCCAGTGGGCTAAACTTCAGAAGTGGCTCAAGGTTATCTTTTATTTATTCATTTATTTGCTAAATACCTATCAACTTCTCTGTGCCTTTGGTGACTCTAGTCTTCCTATTTTGAATCTTTTCTCCCACATCTTCTCAAGTACTCACTGTTCTTGTGTTTCCTTTTTCTCTACTGCCAACAAAACCTTCTCCAGTTTTTTTTTTTCCACCCACACTAACTTTATAAGCAACTAAGATGTTACCTTTCTGTGGCAACATTGCAATTAACTTTGCAATCCAAAATCTTAAGGTACAAAATGAACTATGTATCAATCATTGTGAACTCAGGACATCTGGGCCTTCCAAGTCTTCCTGAAATCATATTACCTAACTGATCTATACAGTAGGCTAGCCTTAGGCCCTCATGTCCAAGGAAACAGGCAAACCAGAAGTGGAGTACTATAGAATGAAATGTGTTGGATGAGACCAGCAAAGAAATTCTCACTGAGCAGGTGGCTGTGTAGAACAGAGTAGCATGATTTTTGGCTTGACAGAGCAGACTTTGGGGCTCAGGTGTGAAACTGGCTGTGGCGGTCAGCTATGACCTTTAACAAGCTGTAAGCCTTAATTTCTTTTTGCACAGTGAGAGTAATAACAATACATGGCTTAGGGTTGTGAGGGCTATATGACATACTCCATGCACAGCACTTAAAGAAACGTGCTGACACACCATTACTCAATAAACATTTGTGACGATGATGAGAGAGAAAAAGGAAGACGTGAAGAAAGAATAGAAGTAGGAAGAGAAAGGGAAGGGGAAGGATTTAGATGTGATTGGTCCTTGAGACAGTTATATTTATGTTTCTAAAGCAAGATTGGTCGCCATGTGTACCTCCTTGTTTGGGCTGTTTAGCACTGCTCAGTATTGCTACTTCCTTCCAGCCCAGACTAGCATATTCTGGAGTGGCAGCAATGACCATATACAGCCTCCAAGGCTCTATTCTTATTCCAGACTTTGCCTTGAAGCAAGGAAGGAATCCTTGCAATTCATTTTGTTTCCTGTCTTTTCTTTTCCTCCAAATTTTATGGAGGTTTGGCTAGCAAGACCTGAAGTAAAAACTGGGTTCTGTAACTTCTTCTTGAACATAATGGTTCTCCATTTCTTTAATTTAGCAAGTATGTATTGAAAATCCCTATGTACCAGGCACTTAGGGATGAAGATTCAGTGGTTACCATTAATGAGTAAGCCTGCTAGTAGAGCTTAAAATTCAATGGAGGTTCACATGAAAATATATTTAATATTATTAGTCATTAGGGAAATGTGGGTTAAATATAATGACCTACCACTATATACCTACTAGAATGGTAAAAAAAAAAATAATAAATCACCATCATCATCACTGAAAATGCGAAGTGCTGAAGCAACTGAACATTTGATGAGGATGTGGAATAGTTGATGAGAATGCAGAATAGTTTGACCACTTTGGAAAACAGTATAGCAATTTCTTTTAAAGTTAAATGTATATTCACATATGACCCATCACGTCCACCTTGCATCCTGGTACACATGCTTTTGGGTAGTTTCTTTCCACGTTGTATCAGAGTTAGTTTGTGTGACCAATAGCATATGGCAGAACTGATGGCGTGTGACTTCTAAGATTAGGTAATAAAAGACTATGACTTCTGTCTTGGTCTTTGGCCTCCCCCTTTGGAGGACATTGTCTGCCACAGAGATGTCCGTGAGGACACTTAGTCTATGAAGAGGCCCACACGCTGAGGGACTAAGCATATGACTAAAAATGAGCAAAGAAGGGATACCTGCCAACATACACACTGGGTTCTCCTCCAGTCTAGCTGTCAGATGACTACAGCCATACCGAGAGCTTGCTTGCATTCTCAGAAGACAGCCTGAGCCAGAACCACCCAACTAAACCTCTCCTGGAGTCCTTACCTAGAGAAACTGTGAAGCACAACTTCATGCAGTGTTGCCAAACTGTTACTCCAAAGGAACACTTTAAAAATCATTGCCTTGAAATGCTGTGACAGTGTATACAGCTGCTTCAGGATCCCTGCCAGCCCTCACACAGCATTTTACTTATATCAGAGTCAGAAAAAACCAAATGGGATCACAGCTCCCACTTCCTTGCAGACATGATCAGGATATTGCCATCCATCCTCATTATCTCAGTCATTGCCATGTGACTTCTCTGGTCACCCATCATTAGCAAAATCACACCCCTATCCTGCACTGATCCAACCACCTTGGTCTCTCCTCCTTCCTAAACCCTACTACTCTGACCTGTGGGGCATCTGCTCTTTGTTCAACCCATCCTGTCCTCAAACTTTTCCTAGAACTAGCTTTCCTTTATCACTCAACCCTAACTGAAGCTTGGCTCTCTTGTGAGGCCGCTACTTTCCTGTAGCCTTCTTGGGACAAGTCGATTTTATCTCTCATGCTCTGTAACTCTGGACAGTGAGGTTGGTGTTTCTCTTACTATTGCTGTTTTCAGACCATTATGACCTCTCTTTCTTCCTTCCTTCCTTCCTTCCTCCCCCCCCTTCCTGTCTCTCTGTCTCTCTCTTTCTCTCCCTCTCTCCCTGTCTGTCTGTCTATCCCTCTCTCCCTGTCTGTCTCTCACTCTCTCACTGGCATGCATACACATGTTGCTCCACTTAGGTGCGTGGCATTTCTACCATCCTCTTCCCAGACTCACTGCTTTCATCTACTGACCCCCACTCACTTTATTTGTCAAAGGCCTTAGTTCCTGGCTCAGAATAATTTCCTCTCTCCAGATTCTGTGGTTATTTTTGGTGACTTGAGCATCCATTTAGATAAACTGCCTAATACCCTTTGTTCTTTGATCCTCACATGTGGTCTCACCTCATCTACCCAGAGCCACACTTGAAATTATTCCACTTTTGAAATGTTGATTTCAAACACCCCACTCTCTGATGAACTTGTTATTTTCCCTATCATGTATTCAACTTCTCTCAAGATTGTTTTCTGTGGTAGCATTAAGACTTCCAATCCATTGTCATCTATCCTTTTCTTTCTATCCATCAGCCTCCTCCTTGCTCTACATCCCCTGTGGTCTGCCCAGTTTCCATAGGCCATTACTATGGTTGCTCATGGAAAATGCCCTCAGAACACTTGCCATCTTCTTCCTCTGTCATTCCGCTGATAAAACTCCAACACTGGATGAACTCTCCCATGAGTGGCCTCAATGCCAATATGTGAGAAGGTGAACTTTGCTGGAAAAAAAATATTACAACTGAGTGGAATATTTTTAGTTTAAATTTATAATTTACTTCTCTGTCAATATTTAACAACTATTTATTCAGCACCTATTTTATTTATGCCACCTATTATTTTAGACATCGGAGAACCAAAAGAAGCACCAAATGTAAAATCCTGCCATCATGGAGCTTGCACATTAGTCATTGTTCTCTTTCTTCACTTCCAATGTCCTCATTGAATCACTGCAATTGGACTTTTTACTCCATCATTTCTCTGGTCAGCAAGTCTCCTGTTGTTAAATCCAGAGGACATTTCTTTGGCCTCAATGCTGTGACCGTGAGGACTGTTTTTCCAGCTCCCATTCTCCTCCTCCTGCTGTTTCTGCTTCTTGCTTCTGTTGTTCACATTCTTCTGCCTCTCCTTTCACCCTACAGGCTACTCCACCTCAGCCTTCTCTGTGATTTCTGCCTTATCTGGGACCATCCTCTCTATCTGCACTCTCTCATTAGATGATCTTGTTGATTTCTCTGCATTTAAATGCCATCTCTATAGTGATGACTTCTAAATTTACATCTTTAGCCAGGGCTGTTCTCCTGACATCCAGATTCTCATATGCTACTTAACATGTCTGGTTGGGTCGTTCACAGATAGCTCACACTTGACATGTCAAAATAGAACCCCTTCCACCCTAAAATCTGTGCTTTCTTTCTTTGCCAGTCATTCCTGTCTTAGAAGATTGTACTATAGTGTACTTATGCAAGCCCGAAAACCATATCCATAATTCTAGAGCTATGGCTCTGTCTGGTTCCCAGTCCATCCCTCTCCTGTTTCTCTTTAAAATCCAACCATCCTACATATTTTCCACTTCCTCAAACTCACAAATTCTTTCTGACTCCAGGACTTTTGCATATGCCATTTCCTCTATTTGGAGTATTCTTTCTCCTACTCAGAAATAGCTATTGAATGCCCAGGGAAAAGACAGATTTTAGATTTAAAATGCTCCGCAAGGCCTACATAATTCTTTTTTATCTCAAGTAGTATGAGTGTATGTATTTGCATTTATTGATTCTTATGCCATATGTGAATGGTTTTGATGGTGACTGTTGTCTCCTTCTAACCCTTGGTTGTGGTTACATGTGGACTGAATATACCCATTTGGACCATGTTGGACAAACATCTAGTTAGATCTCCTCTAGTAAGTGGAGACAAATTAGGTTTTTAGCAGTGTTTATAGTCTCCTCACTTAGTACAAGCATAAGCTGGAGATCCCAAAATGATGGAGGTTAGTTTTTAATACCATGGAATTAATATTAAACAAAGCTGATGAATAAAAAGGGTGACATCTCTAGAATAGTTAAAATCTTTAAAATGCTTTTCCCAAGGACTCTGTATCCCATATTGTATTCTTTCTGCAGGGAACATCGTTGGTTTTTGACAATGCTGCTCCATAATAATGTGCAGTGCAACAATAAATTTCTTTAAGTGTGTGACTAAAAGCTGCCTGAAAGGCTTTGTAGTCATTCAACCCATCATTCTTCATAAACCTCCACATTGCAATTCCATTTGTTTCTTGGTTATTTTGTAAAGTTTCCCTTTAGTGAATGTCTGTCGACTTCTTTGCATCTGGATCCAATTAGAGACCACTCTTTATGTGAATCTAATTATCTGTCCCTACATGTGCTCAGCAGAGACACACTTATTAATAAGAGTTTGAAGGTGGCTTTCCATGTTCAAATTACTTTGTCCTTTTATTAGGCAATCCTCAATAACTTGAATTCCAGCCCTAATCCTGACTGTGGCTTTTAGACATTGAGAAAACTGGGGCACCAGAAAGTAGAGTAAATTTGTTCTTGTAAGTGGACCAGATTGGGTACAATCAAACAGGGCTGATTTGATTCCTCTGTGATATAATTTCAGGGGCATAAGGGAGGATCTTTGTTCAAAAATGTTCTTTGCCTTGATGGTTTAATCAGTTTTTGCTGCTCTACCACTACCTCTCCCCCAAAAGCAAAAAGGGTGGTGGATTTAAGCTTACATGTTGCTGTGGGTTTTTGCTAAATTTTGACCACCATGTTTCTATCTTCTTTCTTTTTGTTAACAAAACTCAAATTTCATTTTGGAGAGTTGCTCCTTTTACCATCCTGTGCAAGGTAAGGGTAGAGGTCCATACTCACCTCCAGGGGTGGCACATGGGACTTAAGTTTGCCCATTTAACATTTCTTGTGTTGGTCTAGGGATTGGTTTAGTAATGAGGACACATTCTGAGCTGTTCTAGTGAGAAAAAGTAAAGTTTTGAGCCTTGGGGAACAGTTACCAGAAAACAACATTGAACTTGAGAAGACATATGCTAAGATACTAGAGCCACTCTCTACCCCCTGCCCCGTCCCAGCACACGATCAGTGCTAATAGAGAATACAGCCAACCCAGAGGAAGCAAAGCTGCAAGAAGAAAGAGAGAAACCATGTCTTGGTACCATTATTTGAACTCCTGGATTGATCCAAACCTCATGTTCCACTATCAGTTTAATTTTTAAAATATGTGAATCGGGGCGCCTGGGTGGCTCAGTCGTTAAGCGTCTGCCTTCGGCTCAGGTCATGATCCCAGGGTCCTGGGATCGAGTCCCACATTGGGCTCCTTGCTCAGCAGGGAGCCTGCCTCTCTCTCTGCCGCTCCCTGCCACTCTGCCTACTTGTGATTCCTCTCTCTCTCTCTCTGTCAAATAGATAAATAAAATCTTTAAAAAAATAAAATAAAATAAAATAAAATAAAATATGTGAATCAAAATATTCCCCTTATGTTTAAGAAGGTTTAGTTTGGGTTACTGTTGATTGCAACTGAAGGACTCTTAATTGACACATTGATTATTCACATTCTAATTTTCATTTTTTTTTTTTAAATTAAGATTTGACACTGGGGAATTGAAGGAAAAAGCAAGATAGTAATGGATATATAAGCAAACGTGGAAATAAATCCAGTGACGAGATAAAGGAAGAGAATGGAAACCCCTGAGGTTCAGATTGAAAATTTAAAGTCTAAGGTTTTTGATTTTGTGCTGGGACCCATTAGATTTAATCTCGACTCCTAGCTTCTGAGGAGGGCAACTATTTGGAAATGCAGAAGACACAACAGAATAAACAACTAAGAGTGTTACATAGTATATATTATGGGTTGAACTGTGTCCTCCCAAATTCATGTGTTGAAGCCCTAACCCTCAGTATCTTAGAATGTGACTGTATTTCAAAATAAGACATTTCAAGGGGTAATTAATTTAAAATAAGTCCGTTAGGGTAGATCCTAATTGAGTCTCACTAGTGTTCTTATAAGAGAAGGAAATTTGGACATATAAAGAGACTCCAAGGGTATGCATGAACAAAGAAAAGACCATGTGAGGACAAAGCAAAGAGGTCATCATCTATAAGCCAAGGAGAAAAATCTCAGAAGAAACCAAACCTGCTGACACCTTGATCTTGGGCTTCCAGACTTCAGAATGTTGTTTAAGTACCCAGTCTCTGGTATTTTGTTATGGCAGCCCTAGCAAACAAATACAGGTTACATCTCATATTTATTGTTTACTTCAGAAGTGGACTTTAAATTCAAGATTAAATGCAATTTTGGGGGTGGGGGTTTGCCAATTACTTAAAAAAGGTGCCTATATTATGTGAAAGAATATGAAGTAATTGTGGTAGAGTGGGCATTCCCAAATATAAGACAAAATTATGGAACGCATAACATTTACAGTCATTTGGGACTTAAGCCATTTACACATGAAACAAAACAAAAAAAATAGACATGAATCAAGAAATGGCAAATGAGTAATACAAACATGGGTATTCTGTCAATGTTCAGGAAGTGGGGAGGATTACTTTAAACTGGGAAGGCTGGAAAATTTTTGCTAGAGAGGTGCCATTTGAGTTGGGTCTCAATCAGAAGACATTTTAGTTAAGAGCTAAGAGAAGACATTCTGGGCAAGGAAAATTTTCACTAGAATAAGAAAGTACAAAAGATGTTTGGGGAATAGGAATAAACCAGTGAGGCTAGAACAGAGGGTTCCTATAGAGAGTAGTAGAAAAATAAGCCTAGGAAAGGAGTGTAGAGGCAGAATATAGAGAATATGTCAGATAAATTAATTTGGATTTTTTTCTTGAAGGCAAAAAATGGGAAGCCATTGTTGATTTTTCAGCTAGGAAGTGCTGATAAAAGGTCTGTTTTTTGAAGACTTCTCTTTTGGCATCCCAGAGGAGGGTGTTAGAAGGAATTCAAGGTGAGAGACTGGAGGCAGGGGATAGGCAGTGTTGGCTGTGGTCTACCTAGGAGATTGGGGTGGATGAAAGTTCCCCTTAATTCTCACCTAGACATATGTGCCCAAGTGTAACTTTTAGTTTGATTTGCCTCAGGCAATGTGAACAGCATATTAACCCTTTCTAAACATATTCTAGATTCTCTTTTAAATGCTAAATAAGTCCTTGTTCAGCTAACTTGTACATGAGACTTGGCAAATCCTAATAATAATATACTTTCTTGAAATAAGATCTTTATATTCTTCTGTTACTAATTCCCCCTGGTGCCCTTGCATAAAATGCATGAAATCTCCTCATTATTGCTTAAATGCCCTTGCTGATATAAAACTATTTATTTCATTGTGGGAATTTTCCTTCAAACACCTGTTCTTCTTCTTTTTTAATCTGTAAATTCTCTTTAGTTCAAAGTTATCCTTTCTTTTTTTTCTTTTCTTTCTTTCTTTTTTTTTTTTTTTTTGTAACAAGTATTCAGTCCACTGAATCAGTTTTCTCAGAGTCCACTGAGGAATGTACTGATCTGCTTTCTCTTTCCAGATGTGGTTTAATTGTTTAACATAAAGACATATGCTGAGATTTAGGAAGAACTCCCTCCAGAACTCAGTATTATCATTATGTGCCAATTCAAAACCATCAATGATCAACCAGAGATCTTTTCTGCCCTTCAATTAAAACATACTAGATGGGCAGGATATGGTAAACCAGATGCAATAATTAAGAGAATAGTTTAACCGTTCATATTGCACACTGCTGTTTGCTACAGCATGACCATTAAACAAAAAGTAAAGCCAAGAAGGGTTGTATGGCCTCATAAAAATTCCATTTGGCTTGGAAATACAGTACCATTTTATATTAATGTTAAACACTCCAAGAGATAATTACACAGTCATGAGTCAACTGTGTCAAATAATTAAATACAGGAAATGGATCAATGAAAAAAAGTCCCCCTCCTTGACTTCGACCCTTTCCAAACAAACTAAAGAAAAAAATACTTACAATCTGTATAAAAGAAATCTTTTTGGAAGCTTGATCCCTTGGGAATTGCAGGTGGCAACAGGGAAAAGGTATTAATTAGTATTGCATTCCACATACACAGGAAACTATTTCCTCTGGCAGCTCCAAGATTTTGCGACAAGATCAATTATCTAGGAAGAGTAATTATTCGGCAAATCCATTAAGTGATATCAAAGGGTTGCAAGCATTTATTATGTTGTATGTGAGATAAGTTATTACTTTCTATTTAGGTGATTATGGTAAGTTATTCCATGAAAATCTAATGGAAGACTTTCTGATTATACAGTATATAACAGTATAATTCTCCAGCTAATTATTTCTGAAGACAATAATATTTCCAAATATTCCATTTTTGAGTATTTATCATGAAAATACTCATTACTTCACTTTGAAAATTTCCTTCTTTTCTTCTTTCCCCCCTCCATTTCTTTCTTCCTCTGCAGAATAAAGATGTCTTTTTGCTATCTAGTTTGCTAATGACAAACTACTCAGTTCTGGAGTGGATGTGTGGAAGTTTAAACACATTTGTGATATTCCTCTTATGAGGGACAGAGGTATCTAACTTCTCTTTGATAGCAGGTAGTTAAGCCCATTAAAATCTCTTTTCTTTGGGGTTTTTAAAGGTCCCTGAAATGAGAGTAGCTCAGAATTCCCTTGTCTCCAATTAAGTTGTTGAGGAAAAAGGTAACCAGGGTTCTCCTAAGAGCCTGATGTTCAGGGCAAGAACTAGCTGTTAACTTAATGAACCAATCAAAGGAATTTATAAAAAGATGGCAGGCATGGAGGAACCAGAAAAGCAACTGAAAAGGGAATTAATCAGTTACTTGAAAATCAAAAAAGTGAATTAAATCAAATCTACTGAACTTCTAAGAAGTGATTTCATTTGAGTTGAATCTGACCTTAGTTTTTGAGGATTTTATAATAAAGAATTATGTACTCAGCTCCTGTTGGCTTTCTACCAGCAAGTTAAATCCCAAACCTTAAGGGTTAGAAAAGTCCTTTTCACCTCAATTATGTGTGATTCATACATTAATATTTGTACTGTCTGTAGACTTCCATTGTTTTCTTTTATAGAAGGAACATTTTAATCTAGATCAGCAACTCAACCATGTTAATGAGCCACTTGGAGGAGAGCCCAGAATCATGCAGGATGAAGAGACACTCCTATTAGGAACTTTCCAAGTTAGGGTAAGAGGTAGTTTGAACCAGTGATGAGTTATACATAATGTACAGTCCCACTCTTATAATTCCATAGAAGCCAACTGGACTATATTCAGAGAGTGTGGATTTTCCTAACTCATTGTGATAGCTTCTGGCAAAGATTATAAATTTATAGCATGACACCGTAGCTGGGGTCAGTTGCTATTAAGTATTATCATGAAAAGGCCATCTTGTTGGAGGATAAAACAAAATTCCCTTCTATTCTTTAGTTCAGTTTATTGCCCTTCATATTAGACATATGGTTACCCAGTCATCCTTCCATAATAATTCTGCTAGGCCTTATGGCCAGAATGGGACTGACACCCTCAGCCCATTCTCCAGGGGTGGGCACATGATGCAAATCAGCCCAATCAGAATCCTGCTAGGGCTTCCCTGAGCTCTTAGTAACACATGCTTACTATTTTTCGGTGAACTTGAGCTGTAAGAATGCTGTGGCCATCTTGTTGCTATATAAATAGAGCCGTTTGGGGAAAGGAGTCCAACAGAATGAAGCAAGCAAAAAGGAGAACAGTAAACAAGAGCCTGATGACACTGAACTCTAGAATCATATTTGAATCCAGCTCATCATTTCAACTTCCTAGTTTTTTGAGCTAATGATTTTCCTTCTTTGGTTAGGTTTTTGTCTTATGCATCCTAAAGGATTCTAAAACAATTTTCAAACAAGGAACATTAATAATAGTGTTTGAGACAGGGTTATCTGTTTCTAGCTTTAAAGGATAAAAAATGACTTCAGACTATTTCCGAGGTTTCCAGTGAGTGCTAAATGCTAGTAGGGTGACAGATTCAGATTGTAGATCATTCTAGAATATCTCCTATAGCTGCCTGAGAAAGATTCTGGTTAAGTATACCTGGAGTGGGGCCAACTCATCTCATTTCTAATGAGCTCCCCAGATCTAGACAATGGTACTGATAATTGATAGACTGAGACAGTATAATTGTATCATAGTATTATATTTACTATAAAGAAGGGACTGTGTGATCAGTTCAAAGACCCTTTAAAACACAGGATGATGGTAATTAATGCCATGGTAGAGGGTCTTCCTGAATTATCTCCCCACTGTTTCATTAGAATAATAGTGTATAGAATTTGAAATGAGTTTAGAATCTTTTCATCCTAACTTCTATGTGGTGCATTAATTTACCCCATTATATCCCTATTAAGATATCATTTAGCTTTTGCTTGAACACCTCTATCAATATTTATTATCTCCAAAGATAACTCATTCCATTTTGGGAAAATTTTATTAGAAAGTTTGCCCTCCTACTGAACAGATTTTTATTGCTGTTTAACTTTAACCTATTATAGTAACCTGAAGATTTACAGAATAAGTCAACTCTCTCTTTCATGTGATACATATTTAAGTATTTGAGGACATCTAACAGGGCTTGGCAGCTTTCTTTCCTTTTGGATATTTTTTTGTTGGTTCTTTCAACCATGACACTTAGGCCATAGCTTTCCCAAATGTTTTTATCCTGGTTGCTGTTTGTGCTTCAATTTATTAATTCTTCTCAAGAAGTATGTTTTGAAACAAATAATACTCTTGAGATGCAATCTTAAAGCTGAGAAAGAAATTCCAGTATCTTCCCTGATTCTGGACATTAGACTTCAGTTTATGCAATTTAAGATAACTTATTAACATGTTTTGGCAGCTTCATGACAGACTTAATTTGTTTTGAATTTGTACTTAACTAAGGCTAATTGCTGAAGCACTGTTGGATCCTTCACTCTGGTTGTCTCTTTAAGAAATTTTTGATACAGTTAAGCTTACTAGGCTTGTCAGTGTCTCCCTAAATAGCACACTATATTACTAGACACCATCTGAAGTTTTATAAGTCATTGGTCACAAAAAGAGTGGCCATATAATTTATCATCCAAATTGCGGTTCTTTTTCAGTGTGTAAGAGTAATTATTAATAATTACTCTGGTGTAAATAGGAACTGACCCAGCCAAACTGGGATTATGGTTCCCCTAACTATAGGGGAATTAGAACTAATATTTACACATACTTTAATCTAAAGGAGAACGATCAAACTTAGCAGTTTGAAACTTTTAACTACTACTAAAAATCTCAATAGTATGACTTTATTTACTTGACTGTGATTTTAGTAGAACTGTTTTAGAATTTTTTCAATTATGCTCCTTTACTATGGGTGAGTTTAAAGGATGCTTTCTTTGACCCAGATTTCCAGGTTGACTAACCTTCTTTCCTTCAGAGCAATATATGCTCTAAAAGCCAGAATCTCCAGTTTCCAGCAAGCTTTTCCAGACATCCCTTTCCTTCCCCTTGGTGCCCCCCTTCTCCCCTTCCCCCCATTTATCTCATTGAGTGTTGTTTCCTCCCCTGTGAAATAGTCTGGCCAGTTGAGGTCACTTGGCAAACATTTAATTAGCAATCATCAGCTGAATGCTGTGTGTCTGGGCTCCACCCATGGTCTCCAAGCTAAAGATCTGAAGAATTCCAAATCCTTCTCAAATCCCCTTTGGGTGTAACAAGGAAGAGCCTGTAGGCTGAAAGCCAACTTGTCCTCACCTCAACTCAATGGTCATCATCCACTTGGGAACATGCAGTTTTAAAACAAAACAAACAAAAAGCACAATCCAACTCTTCCTCCAAATAAACTTTGTAAAGTATCAGATTAAAAAAAAAAAGGCTTTTGTGCTTTTCTTTGCTTTTTACCCTTCCTCTCTGGATGCTGCATATGGGCTGTTTCCTGCCTTGCAGTCAGAGCCAGACTTTAGGCTTGTGTGAAGCTTCAGAGGTTGAAAAGAGCCATGCTTTTGGGTGGAGCTGAGGGTTAGGAAAGGAAATGGAGAGTAGGGGTTACTTTGAAGTCAGATTCCTGTCTTCCCGAATCTGCTTGGTGTTTTGCAGCAGTGTCTTACTAATTGTAAATATCTTTTGAAAACTTGTTTATAAAAAGTAAGCTAGATTTGTGGGTCACTTTCAAATTAGAATTCATAAAAATGTTACATAAAAATGTAATTTATTCCATACCATGAAAGGGAATATCCTGTTTCTGTTTCTCTTCTTTGGCACTCCAAAGACATCAAGGAAAGCACATGATCTACATAATCTTCTCAAATCCTATTTCTGAGGCTATGGAGATGCATACCACCAAAGACTAAAATCTGAACATTAATTCTTTTGTTTTAAAAGCTATGGACTTCCTATTGAAGAATCTTAGTAACAGGAAGATAAGCTCAAAATATTTACTCGTTGTTTGATTTATATTAAGGGCACCAAATGCTTAAGAGCTCCTAAAGCCATGTATAAAGTACAAATGGTGCAGTAAACTCAAGCCAGAAGTCTCTCCACTCTCCATGAAGCCAGACCCAAGAGATTTAATCTTATCTACATTTCTCCTAAAGTGAATATACTGGAACTAAATCTGGGTTTTCGGGAAGTCATTAAAAAAAAAAAAAAAACACCAGCAAAAATCATAGCAATACAGTCAGCATGGTAACACTGTCTCTCTGGCTCAAATCCCAGGTCACGTTTTCCTGAATGCCCAGTTGTCAAGAAGGCTCTTGCTATATCTGTTATATCATCCACGTATGCCTCCTTTGATACAAGCAAGGCCAAATGCCCTCCACCGCCAGCACAGGTGATGCCATTATTCCATCATTGATGAAGCTAGTCCTAAAAGAGGTATTTTACAGAAGAAACTAAATGGGTTTTTTAGATTCTAAACATAGACTGTCTTTAATAGAAAGTAGCCAAGAAATGTCCCATATCTCACCCGAGAAAGCTACTACTGTCTTAGTAGGTCACGCAGAGCCTCAAGTTCAAAACATTAATGGGATAGGGTGAGCAGAGAGTTAGTATGCTAATTCCCCATATTCAACACCTCCCAGCCCTACACACATACAAGGGGAATATGCATAGACTTGAAAAATGTCTGGTTACTGTTGGACAGATTCTATGAAGCACTTCGTGACTCAACTAGATTTTAAGGAGTCCACACCTCATGGAAAATAATGCATTTTCTCAATTAGACCACTTGAGCCCTCTCAGTGATGAATTTAAACATAGCTGAGTTTTCAAATACATTTTAGTTTCTCAATTTTGGCAATTTTCTTCATTTCTTTATTACTATTCAGTGATCGTGGAAGTATAGTCGGTATAGAAAAAATTTACCATTCCAGAATACAGAAGACTGAATAATTAACAGAAAAACACAAAACACATTTTCAGCTCTTTTGCCTTTTTTTTTTTTTTTTTTTAGCTTTTAGGAAGCTCATCTGCTCATTCTTTACTTCTCTAAAGAAAAGAACATGGGGTTTAGTATATAGCGCAAGTATTTGCAAATTAAAAATAGAGCAATTTTATCTATTCAAAGTTGTGATTATTAGCTAAGATAGTGGATATGAAGGTATTTTGTAAACATCAAGCAATACATTGTTAACATCTATTATTTCATTCATTAAACACGTATTTAATATATATTATATTACAGGCCTAGTATTCAATGCTGCCTATAAAAATATGAGCAATCCACATTTTTACCATGAAGAAGCTTACATCCTATTGAGGAAGATGTGTTCCATCATCCTCATTGTCATCATTGTTATTGACTCTATGCCCACTGGGAATCAGGCTCAGTTCCCAGCCCAAAGAAAAAGTGATGAAGAAACCAAAGTCCCTGCCCTCTTTGGATTTAGAAATACAGTAAACAAGGAAACAAATAAATATACATTATTAGATAGTGATAAAAATTATGAAGAAAATAATGCAGGATAAGGGTATAAAGTAATTCATGAGTATTTTTGAAGAGAAGGGCTCTTCAAAGAGATAATACATGAGTTGGGACAAGAATGATTTTGAAGAAGACACCATGCAAAGATGTGGCATCAGTAAAATGGCCTCTGAGGTAAGAGGGAAACCAAAGAGTGTGCTGAATTGGAAACTAAGAGAAGAAAGGGGAGGTCAACTCTTTTTTTTTTTTTTTAAAGATTTTATTTATTTATTTGAGAGAGAGAGAATGAGAGACAGAGAGCATGAGAAGGAGGAAGGTCAGAGGGAGAAGCAGACTCCCTGCTGAGCAGGGAGCCCGATGCGGGACTCGATCCTGGGACTCCAGGATCATGACCTGAGCCGAAGGCAGTTGCTTAACCAACTGAGCCACCCAGGCGCCCAGGAGAGGTCAACTCTTAAATGGTACTGACAGGCTGATTAAAATTAGGAGTGAGAATTGAGCTCTACCTGGGTAAAATGGAGGTCATTGGTGGCCTTGTAAGTGTGGTTTGGACAAATTTCTGGGGAAAACCCTGACTGGAATAAGTTTAAGAAAGGTTGGATGTAAGGAGGCGGAGCCACCAAATATAGACACAATTCTAGAAATTTTGCTTACAATACGGGAAGTAGAGAAACAGTATATTACCTACTGAGGGACATAGAATCAATCTAAAGTTTTTGAAGATTCTAGTCAGTGGTTCTTAAACTTTTTGGTTTTAGAATGTTTTTAAATATAATAATATGTATTATATAGTTATTGACATGTACTGTATTAGAATTTCAAATGTAGAAATATTTAACATATTTATTAATTCAAAAATAATAAGCTATCACATGTTAACATAATAACACACTTTTAATGAAAAATATATTTTCCAAGGCAAAAAAAATCAGGCAAGTTTTTACACAATTTTATAAATCCATTTAATGTTTGGTGTAATAGAAGAAGATGATTCTCCTATCTGCCTCTGCATTCGATTTATTGTAATATATTCCTTTGGTTAAGTATGTGAAGAAAATCAGGCCTCATACAGGTATTCACTTTAATAGGCTTTTCTGATCATTGTGAGTATATCATATAGCCTATTCTTAGAGACTGAGAGTGAAAAATGCAAATAATGTCTTTATATCTTTATGAAAATAATTTTGACTTCATGGACACCCAGGTTTGGGACTCTCAGGGGTTACAAGGCCACACTTAGAGAACCACCAAGTGTATTTTATATCCAATAACGCCTGAGTTTTGTTTTGTATGAAATATTGTTAGGGTAACAAAAAGTGAAAACAACAACAGTGGCAGAGAGCTTGTGAAAAGCTGAAATTCCTTTTCTTCCAAAAGCAGACTATGTTATTATATGGAGTCTCGGAGGGTATATTGGCTATGAGATTTGTTGTCTGGCAGTCTCTCCAGGTGCTAACTAAAAATGCTATAACTTAGGTGGTGACTGTTCTCCACCCCCCGCCCCCAGGTTTATTAGGATATAAATGACAAATATAGATTATATATATTTAAGGTGTACAACTTAATGTTTTGATATACATATACATTGTGAAATGATCACCACAATCAAACTAGTCAACATATCCATCACCTCATATAGTTACCTTTTTGTATGTAGTAAAAATACTTAAGATTCATCCTCTTAGCAAATTTCAAGTATACAATAGAATACTGTTCACTATAGTTACTAGAGGTGATGGCTGTTCTTAAAAGAGTATTTCTGATGACTAGTGCTTTCCTATGATTAGTAATAGATTTTAGAAATTGTTATTTGTCCTTTTCTTTCAGCTATGAATTGTTTTGGGGTGATAGATGGATATATGCTAAAATGCATTAATTTTAATGTGTTTCTTTATGTTTCATGTCATAAAATTAGAGATGGAAGAGACCTCATGAGTTGTGCAGTCCATCACCCTGGCATAATATCATGGTTCTTTCTAGAAAGACTTTGTCTGGCTCAGTTTTAAAAGGGAAAGGCAATTACATTCCTATTAGTTCCCTTGGGAGACTATTCCATTTACTGATAGATCTCCATTTTGAAATGTTGCCCAACATCGAACGCATGTTGGCTGAATACTATTAATCCTAGAGTGGATAAAACCCACGTGGTACTCCCTACTGGAGAACTTCACCCACATTACTCATGTGGTACATGTTCTTCTAGCATGCAAGCAATCTGTGGTCTATGAACTGTGCAACCCAAGGGGTTATTGAGCATACACTGACTTGTAATTTCTCTCCTGTCAAATCATCTGATAGAGAATTTATTATATAGTTGTAAGATTTCTGCAAGGGCATTCATTAAAAGGTCATTGGAAATTATCATATCCAGAAAATGGGTGAAAGGGCGATCTTATTTGGTAAGAAAACTTTTACACACCAAAAGGAATGAAGTGTTACTAGTGATTCAACATATCAGTCAAACAATAGACACAAATGATTTTTTTAGAGTCACCCTAGAAAAATGACTGCCATCTGAAATCCCAGGTATTTGTAGTAATGATGATCAAATAATTTCATAAATTTTTAAAAGATGAAATATACATTTCTATTTCTATACCAGAAAGTCAAGATATAAATCTCCAGGGGCATGTTTTTAAAGAGGATAAGATTTTTTTTTCTGCCTTGGGGATATTTGTATGGCTTATTTAAACATTATTTTCTGAAAGCATAAAGTTTGAATTCCCAATTTCTTCATGCTTAGCTGATTGGGTGATGGTTTGGGAGACATTATGCTCTCTCCTTTCTCTTGCATTTAAAAATTTATTTCCATTTACTCTTATAAATCTAGATTATTTTGTCTTCACTTTGAAAGCAATTTCAACAAATCTCTTGATGTAGTCCAGTAAACATTCTCATGTAAAATGATCTTTAAGTTATTCCTTAAGAGGCAGAACCCCCCTCCTTCTCCCCTTAATGATATAACTTTATGATGTGTTCAAGTTAAGAAGAGGAAAAAGCAACAAACCAGAAATGGAATTATGCTTATTTTATTATTCCAGTGCTTAGCACTTGGACAGAATGTGGTTGTTTTTATTAATATAGAACTTTTTCTTCCCACTCTCCGCATGGCTTCAGTTGGATTTTGTTGCTGTTTTGTCTTTAAGAGACTGTTTGGATGAGTCAGTGAAGCAATAATGAAAAATAAGAGGTTGGCCATTCCCTCTCAGCCCTCCCAGGCAACATGAAGCAAGGCAAGTGCTCCACATGATGTTTTAGAAAGAAATCCAGCTCTTAAGATCTGTGTTAAATGCACAAGAAAAAAAACAAACAAACAAAAACGAACTAGGCTTTTCAGTGGCTGCTAAAAGGATCTTTATTCAATCTGGAAAGGCAAATAACTTATTATACTTTTAGAAATAGTGCTTTATCATCTTTCAGATTTGTTTCATAAAATACATGGCAAAGCCAATGCCAATACCCAGTGACTCCATTATATACATACAAACATTTATGTTCTTTATCAAGAAATGAGTTAACAGAAATAGAAAGTGAGATTACTAAACTTTTAGAGGAATATTCAGATTCTTTTTGCTATTTCAAATAGTTTTCAACTCTTGGGCATATTCTTACCTCTACAAATTTATTTAGAAAAAAAGGAATACGGAAAAAATAAATTGAACTGTAACCTTAAATTGGGGTGTGTGTGTGTGTGTGTGCGCGCGCGCGTGCACACACACGTGTGCCTATACACTAACTGTTGTTAGTTTCCAAACATGAACGACAAAATAATTTATCTTTGCAAATACAAATGGGTGGTCTCCACTGATGGCTCAGCATAGAAAAATTACTAATCATTTCAGACGAAGGGCCTATAGGTGACGTTAAGTGTCTTAGGCCTATGCTATAGAAATTCCACATTTTACTCACCTGAGATTTCTCACCAATTTACACAATATTAGGAAAGTCACTACTAGGCCAAATGTGATACTTTAGAAAGCAGTCATTCTCTTATGGACTCTGGAAATACCAAGAGAAAACCAAAAGCTCTTCAGTGGAGCTAAAAGGGGCTGCAAGGCACATACGTAACATCATTCATTTGTTTGTTCATTCACTCATTCATCAAATATTTACTTTTTATATACAAGGTGTTGTGCTTAGGTACTAAAGGAGGGAGGGTAAATATGAATTGTGCTTTTTCTCTTTTTGCCCAATTATACATAAAACTCATGTAGTTCCTACCTCCCATCTTCCTTGAATATGCCAAAAACTACAAAGAAATGAGTAAGAATGAGAACCAATTTAAGGTGATGGTAATGCAAAGGCCACTGGTACATTTTGAAAGTATATTTTTCATTACAGTGATGAGGCGACAGACTGAAGGAGGTTAAATTGAGAATGAGGTAAAATAAAGCTGAGGCTTGGGTATGGTAATAGAGCATAGAGACTTTTTGAAATAAAAGTAAGAATATTTCAAAACAGAAACTATGACAAGGTTAAGGGAAATGCTTTTCCTTCCTACTAAATGAATGAGACTTGATATGTATTCTATTAAAGAGAGGAAAATAAAAATAATAGTGGAGAAAAATATCTGGAAGATGCTGTTGCTGGGGATGGTAGAAATGACATATATATTGTGAGTTAATCTGAGTACATGTAATTCCTGGAACAAGTGAGATGAAATGGATGCCAATGTTCCCCACACCTGGGGGATGCTCCTCTGTGAGCATGGCACCATCAACAGGTAGATACCCCTGTATGTGGGGGTCTGCAAAGCCCTTACCATCACTAGAAAGCCAACTATTTATCTCTTGCTTTGTATGAGTATCTCTGTGAATTTCAGAATAGACTGCTGGTTATCCTGTGGCTAGACTATGGGGCTTGGTTTCCAGATACTATACCAACTAACAAGTTACTTAATGCTCTATGCTTTGGGGACACTGCATGCAAAATGGGGATATTAGTAACAATCTTCATAGGTTGCTGTGATAATGATTAGACCCATTAATATACAAAAATGTATTAATATACATTAATATATGTAAAGAACCTAGAAAAGATCCTGGCACATAGTAAGTGTTTTATTATTACTCTTGGAAGTTTACACCCTCTAATTGTGCCACTGGTGTCTTTCCATCAACCGTATCCCCAGTACATGTATTCAAATGATTTGCAAACACTCTATGGCATTTATATTCCTGAGAATGTGGCTTTCAGAAAAATTCTGGTATGGTCCAATGTATCATTCTAAAGTAATAGTTTGTTAAATAGGGGCTCATAATATAGTTAAATAATTCATGAACTTCAACAGTTAGTACATGAAATCCCTTTTCACCAAAAGGCTCTAGTTTCCCTAAGGTGGGTAATTCAACTTTTATCATGGAATTTATTTTTTATCACTAAAATCATCCCCATGGTTATGTAAAAATGCTTTAAAATCTCCTCTTTAAAAGAACTCCTTTTGACACATTCCCCTCTAGCTACCATCCCATTTCTCTTTTCTTTATAGAAACTCCTTACAAGAATTATTTATACTCATTGTCTTGGATTCCTCTCCTTTTGTTCTCTCATGAACTGGATCCAACAAGACTCGTCCACTGAAACTATTCTGAATTTTCAAGATTACCTAAGAGCTTCATGTAGCGTGACCCACTGGAGAATCTCACCTTCACCTTACTTGACCTATTGGCAGCATGAGCATTAGCAGCAGGTCACTCCCTTCGTCTGAATCAGTCTTCTCCCCTTAGCTTCCATTACCTCAGGAGCTTCTGGTTTTCCTCCTCTTTTTCAAACTTCTTTTCAGTCTCCTTTGTTAATTCCTTCTCTTCATTCCAATATTTAAAGGCCAAGCTGCCCCAGGGGACAGTGCCCAGAACTCTTCTCTAGCTGCATCATTTCATTGTAAACTCATTTGGCCTCGTGTCTTTAAGTACTGTTTATAACCTCCTGATTCTGAAATTTACCTTCTAGACTCAGACATCTCCTCTGAACTTCGGACTTACCTCTCTAGCTGCCACCCAACTTTTTTCAATTGATTGTCTAATAGCCCTCTCAACTGAACATGCCCCAAACCAAACTCCTGATCTTCCTTGCAAAAGTGGTTCTCCCACTGTGTTTTCTATTAAGTTCATTGCAACTCCCCACTTCTAGGTTCTCAGGCCCCAAAATTTACATTCATCCTTGAATGTCATTTATTCCCTCTCATACTGTCATCTAATCCATCAACAAATTCTATTGTCTTTACCTTCAAAACATATCAGAATCATACCATTTCTCATCACTTCCACCACTAGTGCTCTGGTCCATACCATCATCCTTTCTCTGGATTATTACATTGCTTCCTAACTGCTCTCCTGGATGACACGCTTGCCTCCTGTGCTATTCTCTACTAGAGGCACTATTGCTCTTCCTCTTATTGGTATATACTCCTCCTCAAAGTCCTTAATCAAAATCCTCAATCAGTACTTTGTCCAGGCTCAAAATATTGCATGGTATTTAACAAATGGCAAAACAGAAGATCCAATGACATAACTCTTTCTCCTCTTCTGTTCTTATGCCCTATCACTTCACTTCACTTCAGGAGAGATACTTCACAGCTGTTACAAACTCTTCTGCTACATCTTAGTCTTTGGCACTGATAATGGGGTGAGAGTGAAAGGGAAAGGCACATAAGAGAGGCTGAGATAAGTTTAGGCAATAGGATGATACAAGTAAGAACTAATAAAACACCCTGTACTCATGTTCTCAAGACCTAGCCTAAAACAAGGTAATTGCTGCCTAAAGACCATGTAGGCATGTTTCTTTCATGTTCTCTTACACAATCTTGGTAGTTAACACACTAGCCCTTGAAAAGATCATCTGTTAAATGTAATCATTTTTTCTAGGGATAATCAAATAGTATTAAGTTTATACCAACAAATTTGATTTATAAATATCTTTTCAAATAAGAATTTTCAAGCCCTTTTCTGTAGTGATAGGAGAAAGGCAGGAGACAGATGGCTGAGAACACACAAACCGAAGTAGGGCTGTTGAGAGCACAAAAGCTCGAAGCGGAAACAGACTATTTGTTAACATCCTATAAGAGTGCTGGGAAATGATTATGATTGTTTTCTGTAAATATAGGAGACCCTTTCTCCCATTTATCTTCTTAAAATAATTTTGTACCAATCATTTTCTCCTTCAATCTGGCATACTCTAAGCTTACACTAGGAGTAATTTAACAGAGATTGTAAAAAATTGTTGCTGGGCTACTGAATCTGATAATTTATATAATGTTCCTGATGGTAAAAACTTTGTCCGAGGACTTTGTTTTACTTTTTTTTTTTTTTAAAGATTTGTTTATTTTAGGGAGAGAGAGAGTGAGAGAGCTCGAGGGTGAGGGAGCGGAGTGCAGGGGGAGGGGCAGAGGCAGAGGGAGAGGGAGAGAGAGAATCTCAAGCAGATTCCCTGCTGAGCGCAGAGCCCAGTGGGGACTGGATCTCATGACCCTGAGATCTTGACCTGAGCTGAAACCAAGAGTTGGATGCTTAACTGACTGAGCCACCCAGGTGCCCCTTGTCCAAGGATTTTAAGTAACAAAAGGAGCATCTTTACTGGGTACACACTCCATGCCAAAAATAAGACTAGAAGATTTGAGAACATTATCTCATTCTGTCCTGACTCAGGGCATGTTTGTACCTGCTAGTTGTCCTTCTAAATTTCTTCTCGTCATCCATCCCTCTGGCATTCTTGCAGTGACTTCAGAACTTTGTACTCTGCTCAGACTTCTGACCTGTGCATATTTTCTCACTCTTGGGAAATGACTTTGCCTTCTATAGTCCACAGACACAGAAATCATAAATGGGAAGTGTCCTGAGTTCTTTCCACCAAGCTAACTAACTTGAACATACTTAAATCTCCCTTTTTCTGTTCTTTTCTAATGTGAACCCTCTCCAGTATCTACTGGTTCCAAAACAACAATATTAGGGATGCTTAGATGGTCTTCTACCTTAAAATAACAAATGGACACATAAATAATCCAAACCCTATCTCTCATCTGTATCTCTTTATTCCCCTTCAGAACCAAACTTTCCTACTCATAGTCTCCACTTTTTCACCTTTCTTCTTGTGGCCACAACTCTGTTTCCCCCAAGGTCTCCCTTCTTCGACCTCCTAATTGTTAAGTCCAGTGGCTCTTCTCTGTTCTTGTCTTCCTTGACTTAGTGTCACTTTCCCCTTTCTCCCTGAGGTGTTCTCTTGTGTTGAATATCACAACTATATGTTCTGATTTTCCTATAAACATCCCTTATCATTTTCCTTTCTGTAACTTTTTTTCTCTGCCCAGTTTGATGCTGCATTGATATTTCTTGGGGCTCTGGCCTAGAGCTTCTCCTTCCACTGTATGTATTCCCTGGCAATCTCACTTGGACAACTGAGTTTAGAATATTGATTCTTTTTCTTTCTCCTCTTGTAACTATAAAAGTTGATGTTCAGGGAACCTGACTCTTCTATACATTTTGTGACTATTTCTGGATGCTTTCTTTGTACTGGGCAGAATTAATATTTCCTTCTAATTATAAGAACAAAAGTAGCATTTTCTTAGATGAGTTCCAGTTTGGAGGATTCTCCTTGATTCTTCAAGATCACTTTCCTTTAGCTCTTATTTTAGTTTCACAATTCACATCTCCTTCCATGGGACAGTTTAGTACCAATGATTTCACCCTCTACCTCCTTCTTGCACTCTGTGTAGATTACAGCAGTGAGTATATTTCCAGCCACAGAATTGCTAAACAACATGGTAGAAAATTTGTCTTGATGGATTTACAGAAGCATGAACAGAGATTCTCTTTAGGGAGGATGTATTCAGATGTTTGACACAATAAAAATGAGGACCCCATGTGGTCAGAACAGATGGGATGCAGTATGTGAACAGTGGCTCTATAGCTTGAAATGAGTTGTGACTTAACCTATAGGCACAAATACATAAACTTGGTCTAAATCTTCAAAGATGAATGAATTTTTTGATAAGATGTTACATACTGATAACAGCTTTGTAAATAATACAAAATTAACAAAGTTTATTAGTGACCCTCAGTATATGCACCTAGTATGAAGAGCTTTGCTAGGCCACTCGGTATAGAACTCATTCATCCAATTGAGTTCTCCTTTTGCAAAACTTTGTCACAAGTGGTACCTCGATATGGATTAAAAAGCTTTTGAAATAGAAATAAATGATCTTGTGAGCACATCATAAACACATAGGTCATGTCTTCTGTATATAGGCTTACGTTTTTCACACATCACCATATGTTCACACGTTGTATACCTCTTACTCAGAATCTTGGCCACCACTCAATTCTGCTCACACCTGCCTTAAACTACATGAATGTATGTTTTTTATTTTTATGTACAGCATATTATTTAGGCAACCAATATCCCCTCTTTCAAAGAGATTTACTCACTTGGGGGAGGCCTACCTTCCATTCATTGTGCATGCATAACTTAAATGAAAGCTAAGGTGGGTTATGTTTTCATGTCTTGGGAAGAATAAACTTCTTAAATGCTTTACAAGGCTTTTATTTTGGCACTGGGACAGGACCACCTTGTGTTCTCCAACTCTCTAAAATATGAAATTGTTGACTCATTTTGGTTTCAGAAGGCAATTTTTTTTAAAGATTTTTTAAATTTATTTTTGACAGATAGAGAGAGCACACAAGCCGAAGAAGCAGCAGGCAGAGGGAGAGGGAGAAGCAGGGTCCCTGCTCAGTAGGGAGCCTGACGTGGGGCTCGATCCCAGGCCCCGGGATCATAACCTGAGCTGAAGGCAGATGCCTAACCATCTGAGCCACCCAGGCGCCCCGGCAATTTTTTTTGAACAGCCAAGAGAGATAATCTCAGCATTGTGATGTGCTGCAGTCACAGTATATTCAACGTAATGAGCATGTTTGAAATGGAGGCCACTAGTAACAAGAAGATCCTTAAATTAGGACAAAAAATGTCTAGTTCAGAGCCAAAAGCTGTTGTGCTGTTAGGAGCCAATAACATCTATTGTTTCAAAAAAATATATTCAAAATGATAACACATGAGGGAAGGAGCTGAGTTGTGTAAAAGAGGAAGTTTAGAGTGCCTCTCTTGCACAGCAAGTGAACCTTAGATGAAAAGGCCCACTGGGGTGGAGAGAAAGGTAAGTTTTCCACATGGCTGTGCATTTTTTAATAAATAAACTAAGATCATTTATTCTTCCTGTGTCCCAATAGCCACCTCTCTGCCATCCTGCAGTTCAATTTACAGAGCCTCTGTGACATGTTTTTTTAATCTTCGTAGTGCAAACATATAGTAGTGCAAGGTGGCAACAGAAATGCAAAAATCACAGCTTTTCTTTTTTTTTTTTTATTCTTATGTGAATCCCCATACATTATATCATTAGTTTTAGATGAAGTGTTCCATGATTCATTGTTTGTGCATAACACCCAGTGCTCCATGCAGAATGTGCCCTCCTCAATACCCACCACCAGGCTAACCCATCCTCCCACCCCCCTCCCCTCTAGAACCCTCAGTTTGTTTTTCAGAGTCCATCGTCTCTCACGGTTCGTCTACCCCTCCTATTTCCCCCCCTTCATTCTTCCCCTCCTGCTATCTTCTTCTTCTTCTTTTTTTTTTCTTAACATATATTGCATTATTTGTTTCAGAGGTACAGATCTGAGATTCAACAGTCTTGCACAATTCACAGCGCTTACCAGAGCACATAAAGTCAAACAGAGAAAATCACAGCTTTTCTAATCCAGATCCTTAGAGTTAAAGCGTGTCTGGGGCTTGCTTTCGTGAAAGCCACATTGTACGTTTTGGCCAGCAGCATTATTGCATCAGAGCCAGAAACGGCTACAGGTCTTTGACTTCTTAGATGGTCCTTCCATTGGAGCCGAATAATTCCTCCCCTCTGAAGCCACCTTTTCCATTGCCATCGCATTTGTCTGCACCAAGACAGCAGGGTGAGTCTCCCATTAGAAAGTAAATTAACTTACTCTTATTTTACACCTGCAATGAGGCTAAACGGGTTCTGGTCCTTTGTTATTTTGAAATTGTTATAAGCTAAATCTATTAAGTCATCAGCATAACCTCTACATTTGGTCAAACAGATCAATAGAGCAGTGGGATAAAAAGCAAAAATAAAAAAAATTTACCATTCAATCCATCATTTTCAACAATCCAAAGAGTCAAATCTCAGCGTCCAGTAATCCTGTGTAAACAGGCCCACTGAGTCTTCAACTTTCACCAGGAATCTGCCTCCCTAGAGAGAAAGGGCTCATATAACATTCTTACACGCCAGCCAAGCACAGCTCCATGTCACTCAGAGACAGCCCTGTGTGCACTGCATCATTTACGTCCATCTTGCACAGATATAGCAATAGTTTTTTTCACTGCACAAATATCACCACAGCTCCAACCAAATTAACGTTGCAAATGACACTGTCTCTGGCTATGAAGACTAGATCTTATAGACTGCAGGAGGTACCCATGGAAAATGAGGAGAAATTAGTTTATTTTACTTACTGCAAAGATTGAAACATAGGGTTTTTTGGTTTTTTTTTTTTAATCACATAAGTGTGTGTGCTAGGATTCCTGGCTACAAGAACATTAAATTCCTTTATAATTATGCTTTTTGTGTAATCATGCTGGGGCATAGCTCAAAATATTTGGATTCATACATGATGTACAAAGGGGAGTTTCTACACAAAGAAATACTCTAATTATATACGATGCCTGTCTCAGCTAGGTGGCATGAAAGGCAGTGGGAAGAAGCTATTGCTTGCTTTCCCAGGATTTATTGTACCCATTGGCCTATTTCATCATGAAACTTCTTTGTGCCCAGGCCATCAGGGTGAAAAAAAAATACATTATTTCAAAGTGTGTGCCAGCTGGTTGAAAAGGCATCCTCTCCCAGATAAATCTTAGATCAAAACCATCAGGCAATCTCTTGTCAGTGCTGGGCTCATAGAATTGTGCTTTGTAGACAGGCAGAAGGGTGTCTGTTTCTCCAAAATGACCTTTGGCCCAATCACCAGGCCTGTAAAGACAGATTGTGACTGCCAAATTCCCATCTAGCACTTGGCTTTGTCATTTCGTCCTCCTCCTGTGGACTTTTTCTCCAGATTCAGCAAGGTACTTTAGAATAAGATGCCCCTGAAAGGATTTGGTGACACCTTTTTGCTACTCCTATATCTTTCCTCAGCCACACTCTGAAATGGTCTTTTGATGTAAGAACTGAGTCCGTGCCTGTTCCCATTTCTGTTTTTTGTCTGGTACTTCAATCAGGTAACAAATATTTACTAAATTCCTATTACGTACCAGGTATCAACTACTAAGAGGACGATGATGATTTTTATTTGCATTTCCTTGATGATGAGTGATGTTGAGTATCTCTCTCTCTCTTTTTTTTAAAGATCTTATTTATTTATTTGAGATAGCAAGAGTGAGTGAGAGAGCAAAGTGGGGGGGGAGGGGCAGAAGGAGAGGGAGAAGCAGACTCCTCCTCACTGAAACAGGGAACTCGACTTGGGACTCGATCCCAGGACCCTGAGATCTTGACCTGAGCTTAAGGTAGATGCTTAACCAACTGAGCCACCCAGGCACCCTGAGTATCTCTTCATGTGTCTGTTGGCCATCTGTATGTCTCCTTTGGAAAAAATTCTTATTCAGGTCCTCTGCCTGTTTTTTAATTATTTGATTTTTTGGTGTTGAGTTGTAGGAGTTCTTTATATATTTTGGATTTTAACCCCTTATTGGACATTAGGGTTCATATTTAATATTGTAAATTCTATGGGTTTGGACAAAGGTATAATGACATGTATCAATCATTATAATATCACACAAATTATTTTTGCTACCTTAAAAATATTCCATGTTCTGCCTGTCCATCTCTCCCCACACTGACCCCTGATAATTATTCATCTTTTATTGTCTCCATAGTTTTGCCTTTTCAGGAATGTCATATTGTTGGAATCATATAGTATGCAGTTTTTTCAGATTAGCTTCTTTCACTTAGTAATGTACATTTAAGTTTCCTCCATGTCTTTTCATGGCTTGGTAGCTCATTTCTTTTTAGCTTGAATACTATTCCATTGTCTGAATATACTATAGTTTATTTATCCATTTACCTACTGAGAGACATCTTGGTTCCTTCTAAGTTTTGGCAATTATGAATAGAGCTGCTGTAAATATTCATGTCTAGGTTTTTGTGTTGACATAAGTTTTCAACTCCTTTGCTTAAGTACCAAGGAGCATGACTGCTGGATTGTATGGTAAGAGTATGTTTAGTTTTATAAGAATCCATCAATCACTCATGCGATTAGATTGAGCCCACCTGGAAAATCCAGAATAATCTCCCCGTCTCAAAGTCTGTAAATTTGATCACATCTGTAGAATCCCTTTTGCCATTCACAGGTTTCCAGGTATAGAGCCTGGACATAATGGAGGCTATTATTCGCCTACCACAATGATGTTTATTTCCCTGTCTCAGTTTCTTTACCTGTGCAATGCAACTAACAGCTCTCATTTGTGTTGTTGGGAAGATCCACTCACTGATTTGCAGTGAGTATCTACTGATAAGGTATATATACTCTACTTGAAAGTAATATACAAATATCAGATATGAATAAAATTGTTAATAAATAACACATTTGCCTGACTTTCTTATTTGACCTTGGGTCCTTCAGCAGAGGAGAACCCAACTCTAAATAAATGTTTGTTGGGTTACAGCATGAATATTTATTACTATTATTATCCTTTATCAGGGCAGATCCCATTTTTGTGAGACTTTAAGGTTACACAATTTGTAGCACCCTCTTTAAGAAACAATATAAAGTTATAAATGCACAGTTAGGTACAGGTCCTTCAAAGGGGCCCGTGCAAATGAGGAGTCCTGATTTCTGAAATTTAAACATCATTATCTTTCCCCCAAATCCATCTCTGCCTCTTACCTTTTCTGTTTTGTTTTGTTTGTTTTCCTTTTTACTTTCTTGTTCCATGGTGCCTCCTTGACTTGCTCCTAGACTTCATTCCTGGGTTTTCTGTTTGTTTGTTGGTGTTGCCTATCCCAGCTTACAACCCCATTTCACTGATTTCCAACTGTGTCTGGCTCATTGTGACAATAACAATGTAAGAAACAAATGTACAATTAATGTACTTAACATATATTTATTGAATGCCCTCAACATGCCAGGAATTGGACTCAGAGCTGTGGGCACTGTGATGACACCATATGTCATATTTCACAAGTTGCCTGGTTCTAACTGAGCAAAGGAAAAGAGGGTCCCAGGCAGGGGCTTTACCTAAAGTAACCTGAGGAAAACTAGCTGGAACAGAATTAGCACCACTATAAGAAGGTATGTCTCAAAACCCAACTGGCAGAAGAATAAGCAAAAAGGGCAAGAGTCGTATATTTAAAAGCCTGGCGAATATATTTAAAGGCAAGAGAGGTCTTGTACATGTAAGGAGAGGGCACAGAAGCCCACGTCAGAATTCAAGTTCTGAGGCCCCTACAACACAAGGTGAATCTAGGCCACATGGCATGTGGGTGTGGTGCCTAAAAAGAACTTCATAGGGCAACATGCCAATTCTGAAGTTGCTCTTTATCAATTCACCTTGAAATCTTAATTTGGCATCAAAATCTCTTTCCAGAGGTTTTTTTCATCAATCTTTTTTTTTTCTCATGTCAAGACAAACTTAGGTTATTAATCTCTCATAGACATTGTGATGTTTGACATATATTGTATTACTGGAATAAATGGAATTATTAATAGAAATTCCAGGGAACTTGAAGGCTCTTGGGAAACATTTAAAATCAAGGAGACAGGATTATTTTATTTTATGGAAAGCCTTTTAATAAAGTCACAGGGAGCACACACCATATAACCTTAGCTGTCTCCAATACCACACATTTTGTGTTTAGTATATGTTGGCACACAATATACATTTGCTTGTTAAATAATTGTGTGGGGTATTACATACTTGAGGCATTTTCACATATTTTATATATATTTTTTCCTATAAAAACTTTGAAAGTTAGGAAGGTGGCATTTCTTATTTTGCTTAGAGTTTGTTCTTGCCATCATTGATTTATTCTCTAAACTCCTGATACTATCTATTTTGTTCCAAAAGCTGTGCTATGATCTGAGGATGCTAAGACAAATAGATCATAATCTCTGCCTTTTAGAAGTTTCTAGCCTAGATGGGGAAGAGGACCATCAAATAGAAGAATGTTACATGTCTGGTGAAACAGACCATAGAGAAGGACAGGCTGCCTGCCAGGGGAAAGCTTCCCAAAAGCTGACATTTTGGAGTTATGCCCTATAAGGTGAGTGGGAATTTCTAGGCAGATAGAACTAATGGGAAGATATAATTATTTAATCAAAGTGAGTGGGAAATGGGGTTGGGGAGCAACCAAGTGTAAGGGCATATAGATAGGGGTTTTCAAATAGTGTAGGTGTTTGGAAGAATAGGAGAGGGTGGCTATTATCAGGTGATAAAGTTATAAAGCTTAAGGCCTTGCAGTAATGACAGATCTTTCAACACTGGGTTTAAATCTTTTCACTTCTGCCACTAGACTGCCTCCTAACTAGCTTGTTTGGCATCACACCTCTAAGCCTCAGTGTCTGCCATATTGTGGGCATTCAAGTACTACTGTGGAAGAATAAATAACTGGGGGGATAAATGCCACACTGCTTCTGAACTTATCTGAAGTGTCTTTTTTATGTTTGAGTACTGTGGACAGACCCATTCTATTTCTCTGTCTTATTATTTCTTATTATGCCCTCTCTTTCCCACTCTCTTTCAAGCTCTCTCTTAACACACACATACACACACACACACAGAGTTAACCAACAGTGTCCATTCTCATTGATAAATTCTTTATACTTCTCAAGTATAAGCACCTTCTGGAACTTGGAAGCTTGTTAGCCAACAGTGTCATAGTCAGCTCTGGATATGTGGATGGAGGAACAAGTTGAAAAGAAAATCCTAAAGTACAACTTTGAACAAGTTCAAAATACCCATTAAAAATTGACTGGATTTCAATAATGATCTCTTCTCTGATTCTTCTCAACTAAAGTAGAAGTGCTAAGGAAGAAACATAGTATCTCCTCTTAGGTTTTCTCTCTTCAGAGCTATTTTTTCACCTGACCAAGAAGAAAAGGAAGAGATATCTACAGATAGAGGTCATAATAGTCCTGTTGACTACATTGACTTTGATTAAAAGGTGGACATTTTCTACATGTTAAAGAAAAAACTGAAATAATACTTCCTTTGAAATTTTTCTGGTTGTGACTCATTTAATATGATACTTAATTGTTCAGGTGGTTTTCAGTAAGTCACTTTAGTTACCATGAGAAACAACCAATGTTTCCAATCTATATACCCTTTGCATAGCTCCAAACAGCATTTGAGCATATTTTTTTTGAATGCAGATTTAATTTTTTTCATTTATTTATTTATTTTTAATTTTATTATGTTATATTAATCACCATACATTACATCATTAGTTTTTGATGTAGTGTTCCATGATTCATTGTTTGCGTATAACACCCAGGGCTCCATGCGGTATGTGCCCTCCTTAATACCCATCACCGGACTAACCAATCCCCCTCCCCCCCTCCCCTCTAGAACCCTCAGTTTGTTTCTCAGAGTCCATAGTCTCTCATGGTTTGTCTCCCCTCCAATTCCCCCCTTCATTTTACCCTTCCTACTATCTTCTTTTTTTTTTTTTAAACATATAATGTATTATTTGTTTCAGAGCTACAGGTCTGTGATTCAACAGTCTTACACAATTCACAGCGCTCACCAGATTTGAACAAGTTTTACCCTTCTTTTCTCCCTTTGCTCTACTTTATTCATTCTACTTTTTGATCTGACTTCTCCACATAGTGTCCCTTTCTTTAGATCTTGTTCAGCCTTCCTGCAGTCATACTTTATTGTCTTATATTCCATTCCCTCACAGTTTTGCTCTCTGTGGAGTGATGGAATTTAATCTGTAAACCAAACCATGCTATAGAGTAATAGCATATGAACATGTTAGCTATCCATCTGAAAACCAGAGTCAGGGCTATCACAGTGGGAATTTTATGTACTACTCGGCCAGAGAAGAGTACATTTTCTGGGTATCAGAGACAGTATTCTTTTTTCCAGCTAATGCCTACATGAAAAGAGGAGAAGTTGACTATGGCCTCAAGTTTTAGGGACAGACAGAGATGCATAGGCTGCTTTCAGATTGCAGAGCCTGAAATTAAATGTTCTCTTTTGCATCCTGATGAGTGCAAATTTCTTTTCCTTACTCTGAAAGACACATTAGATCTTAGAAAATACCTGTGACCCTGAGACATTGCCATATTTCTAATGACATTTTAGCTTATATAGACCATCTGAAAAGATACCTTTGCAATGATCTTTCCAGCTGCTTCAGCTTCAGAAAAAAAAAAATAGATGAATCACTTTACTAACAAGGGTATTTTCTTAACAGCATGGATTGAGTGGATGGGGTGGAGGGAGGTGGGAATGAAAAAAGAAACTTGATTGCTTCTGTTTGAAATAACTATCTGATTAAAACAACAGCAACAATAACAACACCAACAAAGAGGAAAATATACTCTACCACCAAAAAAACCCCACGACAATTTTCACTTTGGATGGACCATTTCCTTTGAAATGAAAAGTAAAAAAGAAGCAGTTACACCATGGGTGTCCCTAGCACAAGATGTATCCAACCTATAACTTCTGATTACTCAGAAATTCACAGAAAGTAAATCCAGATAGGATTAAGAAAGCCCCCAGGGACTAACAAGTGAGAGAATATTTGTTTGTACCAAATAGTTGACTGAATAATGAATAAGTATTAGCTTAAATTGCAATAAACAGGGTTATTTAACTGAGATCTAACAGTTTACATTTTTCTTTTTTCTCCCAAGCAGCCTCTGAACAGCATCTTCAGAGTACCTAACAAAGAGGATGACTGTGATCCCTATGTATGAATAGCGGCATTGTTTTCAGCGATTTTTCTGATCCTTCCTTTTGTTCTCTAAGATGATGCTTGTTAGGATATGAGAACAGACCCTCACGAAAACATTTTCCTTGTTTGGACAAGAGCAAAGGTTTGCTTTATCTAGACATATTCATCTTTTACAAGAAAGTGACATTTTTAGAAATAGAAGTCCAAGTTCTAACTCAGAATCAGGCTTTCCAATCACTGGTTATCTTCCCCCTCCCCTCCACCCATATCTTTCGGCAGTATATGTATTGATATTAAAGGTTAACAACTTACATCAATTGATACATTTAAATATTTACTTGTTTGTTTGTTTATGCAGGATATCCCATTAGAGGATAATATTGTAGCCAAAAAAAAAAAAACCACCTTGAAATTTTAGGAAGCAATTCTCCTTTAAAAGGTGGTGGGGAATGGACAAGGTCTTCTGGAATCACTGAAATTTTTTATATACACAAGAGAGGAGCCAGGCAAGGACGCTTATTTTGCAGAGAAAATGGAGTATAAAAGGGATATTTGTGCACAAGGATTTAGGATATTAGCTTTATGTGGAGTAAGGAGGCAGAGCTTGTAGGCCCAATGTGATGAAGGGCTTATAATTATATTTTTGTGTTTCTAGGTATGTCGAGGATAATAGTTTGCTATATTAATCTAGAATCTGTTTCTCTCTGAATCACTCCTTTTTCCTTCCATCCAATTTAGGGAAAGAGTGCAAAAAGGCAGAAAGTAGAAATAGCTTACTTATCTGTTGGGTTTTTTGTTCATCTGTTTGTTTTTCAAAAGCCCCAGAGAGGAGAGAAAATTGGCAGGTAGAACAAGGTATCTTGGTTGGAAGCTGTAGCTAGAGCTGGACTCGGCCCCTTAAGACTGGAGAGATGTGTCTTAGCCTGGAGAGAGAAAGAAGATAATATGTATTAGCCCTGTGTGGGAGGGACCAAGGCCTCAGCCATCAATACAATGTAAGGATTAGCAGTGTTAAAATCTCGGAGAGGAAATAGCTGCACGTGGTATCTGAGTGGACAGGATCTATGCATAAGCTCAGAGAAGAGTTCCATGTCCCAAGTGTCCCTTCAAGCACAAGAGAGCCAGCAGGCCCGAAGGCATTATGTAGATTGGGACTGAAGGCTTCTGAGTGGCTATCTGTGTGGACAACTGGTTGAAGATCAGAGAGGTCCCACTCCGGAATTCCAGGGCGCTCTCAGAGCCCCACAAGGAGACAGAAAATTATTAGGACTGAGTTTACATTTCCTACTACCTCTGTAGGAAACGTGGGTCCATAAAAACTGACTTTTATGAAGTACAGAATTGTGTATTTCTTGCTCAGTTGTATTTGTGGGATGAGCTTCACACATGTTAATAGGGTTAAAAAGGACAAGCGGGGGAAATCGGAGGGGTAGACGAACCATGAGAGACTATGGACTCTGAAAAACAAACAGGGTTCTAGAGGGGAGGGGGGTGGGAGGATGGGTTAGCCTGGTGATGGGTATTGAGGAGGGCACATTCTGCATGGAGCACTGGGTATTATGCACAAACAATGAATCATGGAACACTTCATCTAAAACTAATGATGTAGGGGTGCCTGGGTGGCTCAGTTGTTAAGCGTCTGCCTTCGGCTCAGATCATGATCCCAGGGTCCTGGGATCGAGCCCCACGTCGGGCTCCCCACTCGGCGGGGAGCCTGCTTCTCCCTCTCCCACTCCCCCTGCTTGTGTTCCCTCTCTCGCTGTATCTCTCTCTGTCAAATAAATAAAATCTTAAAAAAATATAAAAATAAAAATAAAACTAATGATGTAATGTATGGGGATTAACATAAGAATAAAAAAAAAAGGACAAGCACTCTAACATTGAAATGATGATATAGGCGGTGGGCTCGAAAAGGGGAAAAAGGAAAGGAAAAAGATCATTATCTATTTTGGGTGGCAGGTAGGTACCTGGGGCCAGGGTACACCCTGAACTGTGCAGGAGACCGAAAAGATTGAGTACTAATTGCTTCAGTCTGTAAATACAGGAAGGCCAAGTGCAGGCCTGAGGGCACAAGATCAGGGCACTTCCTTGAAAGTCAGCTGGGTAACACTTAGACCAGTGAGACAATCACAGCAGAAGACCAGTATTGACTGGTGGACTGTGTGGGGCCACTTTCCATTGTCCACCCTGCTGTAGCAGGATACAAAGGAAGTGGTTGTTTGAGAAACTGTGCCTCTGTAGGCTTGGGTGTATAAGTCTGTAATATCCTCTTTTTAGTGCATGTAAACCACCACGATTATGAACAATCCAGGGGAGTGAGGAACACTAAGATGCAGAAACCACTTGCTTATAAGGCAAGTAATACCTGAGCTATAGATGGGAATATAGACATGCTTATATCTGCACTCAAATTTTGTGGAGCAATTCATATAGGAGTAATCCATACAAAATGGTTGTCTTTAGATAAATCTGTTCCACATTGCAATACTAATTCTGAGTGTCAGAGGATTTATTTGGGTTAATTGGTATTTAATTATTTCATGTAGCAGATACAAATTTAGTTCATGTCAAGGTTGTTTGCTTTGTTGAGCCAAGTGAGAAGACTGGGTTAAGAGTATGAGTTGGAGACTAGGCTCCAACTTTTAGGAATCAGATAATGCTGGGTATGACCTGTCTGACTGTAAAATAAGCAAAAGTCTAAGCAGAGGGAAACCTGGGAATAAAGTGGAAACAGTATTTCATAGCTACTTTTTTTTTAAAAAAGCCTTTATGTTTTTAGAGCAGTTTTAAGTTCACAAGAAAATTGAGAGGAATGTACAGAGATTTCCCATATACCCTCTGCCTTTGTATAAAGGCATAGCCTTCCCCGTTGTCAACATCACTTATCAAATGGTACATTTATTACCAAGGATAAACCTATATTGACACATCATAATCACCAAAAGTCCATAGCCTACATTAGAGTTCACTTTTGGTGGTGTATATTCTATGCTTTTAGACAAATGTATAATGACATGTGACATGTATCCACCATTATAATATCATAGAGAGTATTTGCCCTAAAAAATTCTCTGTGCTCTGCCAATTCACCCCCCTTTCCCACTTTTGTTTTTTTTTTTACTGTGTCCATAGTTTTGCCTTTTCCAGAATGTCAAATAGTTGAAATCACACAGTATTTAGACATTCCAGACTGGCTTCTTTCACATAGTAATATGTATTTAAGGTTCACATGTCTTTTCATGGCTTGATGGCTCACTTGTTTTTAGCGCTCAATAATACTCCGTTGTCTCAATGGACTACAGTTTATTGATGCATTTACCTACTAAAGGACATTTTGGTTGTCCAAGTTTTGACAATTATGAATAAAGTTACTGTAAACATTTGTATGCAAGTTTTTGTGTCGACGTAAATTTTCAACTCCTTTGGCCAAATAAAGAGTGTGATTGCTGTATCATATGTGAGTATGTTTAGTTTTATTAAAAAATGCCAAAATGCCTTCCAAAATGGCTGTACCATTTTTCATACAGACCAGCAATATATGAGAGTTCCTGTTGTTCCACATCCTTGTTACCATTTGGTGTTGTTAGTGGTCTAGATTTTGGTGATTCTAATAGGTATGTGGTAGAATCTCACTTGTTTTAATTCACATTTCCCTGATGACCTATGAAGTAGATCATCTTTCATTTGCTTATTTGACATTTCTGTATACTCTTTTGATGAGATCCCACTTGGTTGTGGTAGATAATTCTTTTTATACTTTTTTGGATTAGATTTGCTAATATTTTATTGAGTACTTTTGCCTCTATATTCATGAGAGATATTGGCCTATAGTTTTGTTTTCTTGTAATGCCTTTGTCTTATTTTGGTATTGGGGTACTGCTGGCCTCAGAATGAGTTAAGAAGTATTTCCTCTGCTTCAACCCTCTAAAAGAGATTGTAGAGAACTGAAATTGTTTCTTCTGTAAATGTTTGGTAGAATTCATCCATGAACCTATCTGGGTCTGGTGCTGTCTGTTTTGGAAGGTTATTACTTTCTGATTCAATTTCTTTATATAGGTTCATTCAAGTCATCTATTTCTTCTTATGAGAGTCTTGGTAAATTGTGTCTTTCAAGGAATTGGTCCATTTCATCTAAGTTATCAAATATGTGGGCATAGATTTGTTCATAGTATTCCTTTACTATCCTTTCAATGTCTATGGAATTTATAGTGATGCCTACGCTTTCATTTTTGATACTAGTAATTTGTGTCCTCTCTTTTTCTTAGTTAGCTTGGCTAGACACTGATGTTATTGATCTTTTCAAAGAACTAAGGTTTGGTTTTATTGATATTCTCTATTTCCTGTTTTTCAATTTTATTTATTTCTGCTCTAATTATTATTTCTTTTCGTCTGCTTACTTTGGATTTAATTTGCTCTTTTTCTAGTGGTAACTTAGATTATATATTGATCTTAGATCTTTTTTCTTTTCTAATATATACATTCAATACTATAAATTTCTCTGTAAGTACCACTTTCACTGCATCTCACAAATTTTGATAAGTTACATTTTCATTTACTTCAAAATATTTTTAAATTTCTCCTGAGATTTTTTTCTTTGACCCATGTATTATATTTAGAAGTATGTTGTTTTATTTCTAGGTATTTTAGGATTTTCCAGTTATCTTTCTGTTATCAATTTCTGGTTTAATTCCATTGTGGTTTGAGAGCAGACATTGTATAATTTCTGTTCTTTTATTTTTTTTTTAATTTTTATTTATTTTTATTTTTTATTTTTTAAAGATTTTATTTATTTATTTGAGAGAGAGAGAATGAGAGAGGGCACATGAGAGGGGGGAGGGTCAGAGGGAGAAGCAGGCTCCCCGCTGAGCAGGGAGCCCGATGCGGGACTCGATCCCGGGACTCCAGGATCATGACCCGAGCCGAAGGCAGTCGCCCAACCAACTGAGCCACCCAGGCGCCCCTAATTTCTGTTCTTTTAAATTTAAGATGTATTTATGGCCCCAAATGTGGTCTATTTTGGTGAATATTTCATGCGAACTTGAGAAAAATGTGTACTCTGTTGTTAGATGTAGTAATTCACAGATGTCAATTATATCCAGTTGATCAATGCTGTTGTTGAGTTCAACTATATTCTTACTGATTTTCTGCCTGCTGTATCTGTCCATTTCTGAGAGAGGGGTATTGAAGTACCCAACTATGATAATGGGTTCATCTATTCTTCCTTGCAGTTCTATCAGTTTTTGCCTCATGTAGTTTGATGCTGTGTTATTAATAAGGTCTCCTATGTTAAGAATAGTTATTTTCTTAGAAAACTGATCCCTTGTCATTACATAATGCCCTTCATTTCCCTGATAATTTTCCTTACTTTGAAATCTGCTCTGTTTGAAATTAATATAGCTACTCCTGCTTTCTTTTGATTAGTGTTAGCATGGTATATTTTTCTCCATCCATTTACTATTAATTAATATGTGTTTTTATATTTAAAGTGGATTTCTTGTAGGCATCATAGAGTTGGGTCTTATTTTTTGACCTGTCCTGATAATCTCTTTTAATTGGTGCATTAGATCACTGATGTTCAAAATAACTATTGATATAGTTGGATTAATATCTACCATATTTGTTACTGCTTTCTATTTGTTGCCCTTACTCTTTGTTCCTATTTTTGTCTTCCACTCTTTTTCTGCTGTTTGTGGTTTTAATTGAGCATTCTATGATTCTCTTTTCTCTCCTTTCTTAGCCTATTAGTTATACCTCATTTGAGAAAGCAAATACTGCCAAGTTTACAATGAAATGGGCTGGAGAAGACATTATACTAGAGAAAATAAATTAAAAGTAATATTTTGGTAACATGAAACCTGAATTTGTATACTAATAGAGAATTTGCAGAGACTGTAGGACTTGGTAATTAATTGGATATGAAGTTCAGAGTGGGAGGGTATGCAGTCACTGAGGCCAACATTTTTGGTCTTGACAAATAGATGATGAAGCATTCAACAAAGATAGGAACAATGGTACAAGAAAGAGCTGACTTTATGGTGTGTGTTGAAGATTCAGATGGCGACATCTAATTGTGCAATTTAACAAACACTTGTTGAACTTATTTTGAACCAGGCAATGGCTAGGTCCTAGATCTGAGAAGTCACAGCCTCTGCCCTTACACAGCTAAACTATGTAGTGGAAAGATCATAAATGTGACACAGATTGAGAAGACTAATTATACGTGGGTGCTAGATAAAACTGTAGGAACTGATTTCTTTATCTAGTAGAAAGAGTACTCTATTTCTTTAAGATAATGTCTCTAACTTGGTGGAATTTCTTTTCATAGGCAAATAGTGCTTTGGATTCAGAAAGAATGGATTGCAAGTTTGTGACTGAAAGCTTCGTGATGATATAGATTTTTTTCACACTGATATTTTTAAAAAGGGGAAGAGAAGCGGTGAATAGTCAAAATAATTATAATTTCCCTGTTCAGGACGATGTAGAATAGTAAAACTCACAGGGCACTGTGACTTGCTATGTATTAATGGATTCTTCCCTGCTAATGTTAGTAGAACTTCAATGGCAGAGAAAAAAAAAGAAATATATTTCTTCTCTTGATGTTATTTGCCTTAGTTTGTAAATAGCAATATTTGTTTGGCTTCCTGGAGAAAAAACAATGGGTGAATTGTGTTTTGAAACTCAAGGGAAAACACTAAAAATATGTTCCAAGCATCACCTAATTTTTGTCTGTGTGGGGGGCAATATTTTAATACAATTTAGATATCAGTAATCCTCTTTCTTTTTTCTTTAAAGGAAGGCAACATAGGGTTCTGCTATGATAACGTACCAAACTTTCCTCAGCTTTCTGTAAAATTCTTGCGAGCCTTTATTTGTATAATAGAGATAATACTGTTTTTGAATCACTTAATCATCTTTTTGAATGCCTGAGCTTTTTGTGTCCTGGTTTATAATAATTCAAGAGATATGGGACACTGCCAATGTGAATTCCATAATCTTATAGCTTTTACCATCATGGTGATTTTTTTTAATTATTGGGTTATAATTTATCTTAAATTGTTCATTCCTAGTATTGCATATACTTATAAATTTCACTTAAAGCCAAATGATCTCAGTATATTTACACAGCTGTGACAATTTAATGTATATCACTTCTCCTTGATTTACAATTTTTGTTATTTCTGCAGTCAATCAATTAATAAGTATTTATAGAGCTTCTATTTAGAGTAACATATCTTTAGGCTTAAAGTTCAGGCCTGCTGGTGGGTTATTCACATGGGAATGAAAACTCTGATTTACCCATACTTTCAATAAATCCTCCAGCAGGTTGCTGGTTCCTTGCCTTTGGTGAGCAGGCACAGCTGAAATGAAGTCCCCAAACAGTTTACGCTGGCAAAGGAACTCTTTTCGAAGAACCCAATGAGGCCTTACACTTGGCAGCTGGGAATCTTGTAGGACTTGAGACCCTGGGAGCTTTATTCCTTCTCTGTGTTGCTCCTTTCTCTGTGAGGATAAAAATCTCAACCTCACCCACATTAAAGAGATTTGTATCTTTTAGGTGTGGTGGTGCCTTTCTGAGAATCATATCCCCTTTATCTGTGTGGCAACAACACACAACCCACTTTTTGCCAAAACTCTATGTAAAAGCACTGATATGTGGTGCTGTGGAAGGCACTGAGCCAAGGAATTCTCCAAAACCAGGAGCATAACAGGATTGCAGGGCTTCTCAAACTTTTGGTATCAAGACTTCTTTGCAATTAAAAAAAAATCATTGAAGATCTCAAAGACCTTTCTTCTTCTTTTTTTTTTTTTCTGCATGTGGATCATAGCTATCTATACTTACTACATTGGAAGAAAAGCTGGGAACTTTTTGAACTTTTATTCATTAATATATTTAAAATAACAATAATAAGGTCCTTACAAGTTAAGTGTAACGCCCTAGAAGCCAAAGGAAGTGTATCAATAAGGAATGTGCATCATAAAATTTAGCAACCTAGAGGCTGTCTATGACCTTAATAGTAACAGTTTAGGTGAAATAATGGGAGTTAAGGCCTGATTACAGCAGGACTATAAGAGAAACTGGATAAATTGAGTATAGACTAACCTTTCCAGTGTTTTGTTTGTTTGTTTTGCAAAGACTAGAAGACATAGAGTGATAGCTTGTAGGAAGAGTGAGTCCAGTAACAGGTATGATTTTGGTTTAGTTTTAACTTTTTAAGACAGGAGAATTCATAGCATGCTAAGTGCTGATGCAGGGAAAATACATGGGCTGATGCCTTTGAGTGGCAACAGGGCTCAGTATACATTGGAAGGCATTGGTTCTAGAAAGACTGCAAAAAATTCATCTTTTGAAACAGTCAGAAAGGCAGGGTAAGTACAGGGACCAATAGATGGAAGAGATTGGGGGTCCATCAGGGACCCAGTGGGGGTCTGAGCAAGTTCTCTTTGAATTGCTTCACCATTCTCAGTGAAGCAGGAAGAAAGATGAGCTAAGAATGATGATGGACAAACAGGTATTAGAGGTTTAAAAAAAAAAAGTAGATGTAGAAGAGTCACCTAAGAGAGTAGTAGACTGGGAATGAACTAAAACAGGTGTTCTAAAGGTGGTTCCTCAGACCAGCAACAACAGCACCAGCAACACCTGGGAACTTGTTAAAAATACAAATTCTCAGGGCTTACTTTAGGTCTATTGAATGAAGAACTCTGAGGGTTACCCAGCAAATCCTTCAGGGGATCTGATGCACACTGAAGTTTGCAAGTGACTGGATGGATAGTTACTGTATGCATTTTGGGTCACCCCAACTTTGAATGTTGAACATATGCAAAGTGAGACTAGTCAGTAAACGTATTGTAGGTTTTTCTCCAGCCGAAGTCATATATTTTTTATGGGATAAGCGAATAGTTGGATTTACAGGTTGTGGTCATTGGTTTATAAAAGATTAAATGAATGGGTCTGTAAAAAATTACAGTAATAAATATTGTTATGGGCTGAGTTGTATTCTCCCCTGACATTTGTATGTCAAAGGTTCTAACTCCCAGTACCTCAGAATGTGACTGTATCTGGACACAGGGCCTTTACAGAGGTAATTAAGGTTAAATGAGGTCACTGGAGTGGGCCCTAATACAATATGACTGGTATCCTTAGACAGAGAGGAGATTAGGACACAGAGAAGCATGGAAGAAAGAGCATGTGAAAACAGAGATTATATGGCCATTGATAAGCCAAAAAGAGAGGCCTCAGAAGAAACCAACCCTGCCAACACCCTGATCTTGGACTTCCAGCCTCCAGAACTTTGAGACAATAAACTTTTGTTATTTAAACTACCCAGTGTGTGGTACTTTGTTACGACTGTCCTAATAAATGAATACAAAGATACCAGAAAAAGTTTTTATTTTCTAAACACATAAGATACAAAGGGCTGACTTCACTTAGTAGATCAGTACCTTGGCCAACTGACTTACTCTAAGTGTCTTTATTCCTTTCCATAAAGGGGAGTTATAGTAGCATCCACCTCATGGGTATAGTGTGGAGATTAAATGAGATAATTCATGTAAAGCCTTAGCTCGGGCCCTAACCCATGAAGTCCTTGGAAATGTTAGCATGGACAAAATGGCATCACCTCAAAAGAGCATGTGTGCTTGGCCAGGGCAGCTCTCCCTCGTGAATCCACAGTTGGAACTCAAACTGCAGAGCCTCCGGGGGAATCAGGCTCTGTGGCTGTCGATCGGAGGTGTGTGTTCTTGAACCTTGTGGCACTGCCCTTTTATTCTTCTCCGGGATTGATTTCTGAAGCAGCCCTAAAGGCCACAAAGCAGGGTTGGGACTCCAGGATTGATTTTCTATGTTGACACAGCAGGCCAGACCCTGTCTGGTTTATAAACTGATTCTATATTATTTCCAGGTCTCTTATGAAACAGAGCCAGGAAAATCATTTTTGTAAGACTGTTGGATTTTCTCTTGTGTAGTTTTGTTTGGGGGGCTGTGGAGGCAGGGGAGGGGCACAGAGAGGTGACTGAGAACAATTCCTTTTCTCCTCCCAATTTTGTATTTAGCCATTTCAAAATGTCATCACACTGAGAAAATACTGTTTAATTGGCACTAGGACAGCTTCTTATATAAGACCCAGTCTAGGCTCAGGATGCTACTAACTGTGATTATCACTTCTAAGTGTGATGTTTTGTTGTATTTTTCCTCCACAAACAGTTATTTGTTGGTAATGGATTTCTGTAAGCCAAATTATATCCCCCCTTTAAGGATGATTTCAACTGTGTATCTACAACACCCTTTCCAGAAAAGGCTAATTTTTATTGACAGGGATAACAGAGAGACAGATTCTCTCTATTCTGGGCAATTAAATAACCTCTTGTCCCGGTTTACTTTGCACAGATCTGTTGTTGAACCAGCATCCTGGATTTGTGCTTAAACAACAATAAAAATAAATGTGGGAAGTCTCAGTTTGTGCAAAGACCAGTGCTTCTGTAATTTTAAGGCCTTTTTAAATTTCTGCAAGTGGGCTGTTTGTGGATTCCACAGCCTGATCTTAGGGTCACTCAATATAAAGTAAGCATCCCAAGTGCTATATTTGTCCAGTAAGGCAGAGAAACAAACTGGTTGCTTATGGTTGAACCAGTCTTACATATTTAAGAGCTTGGCTCACTTACTAGAGTTTTAGTCCTTTTCTTTTAGTTGTGTAAGACTTTGATTTCATATGAATCTCAATCCAATATGTTACATCTTATATTTGTTTGAAATTTTTTCCCATGGTAGTCCTGGACTTTTTATTTATGGTATTTTCTGTGGTGAGTAGTATAATGTTTCTATATCCACAAACCTATTTATATTTTCCTTTTCGAAGTAAGGTGAACACTTACATTGTTTAACCCTCCCCCGCCAATAGCTCAATGATTATTTCCATACCTTTCTATTTCTTCCTGATTTAAAATATGTAGTACTTTCTTATTTATGCTAAGTAATCTATATCAGATATCTGTCTAGTTCCATGATCTGTGGGCTTATTCTTTTATCAGTACCATTCTGAGACTGGAACCTTAGAGTATATTTTCATATATGGTAAGGATAGTCCTCATCTATTACTCTTCTTTATCAAAACATTTTATTTATCCTCATCTGCTTATCATTTCAAATAAAATTTTAACATTGTAATTATATATATAATACATACTTTTAATTATAAAAACATATTAAATGTGGAATGATTTTAGGTAAAAAGTAAAAAGCCCCCTTGATTTTTTAATCCTACACTATAATCAAACATTTAATTCCATGAGTGTACTTCTGGATCTTTTTCTAATTATTTGCATATATGTGTTTGCAAAATAGTTTGTTTTTACATGAACTATAATAACATACATACATACTTTTTCAATACATACCTGTGGAGCATCCATATGCAGTAAGTACTGGGACACACCAGTGACCAAGACAAGCAGACTCACTGGGCTTGTGAAGCTTACATCCTAGTGAAGAAAAACACACAATTAACAATAACATATAATTAAAATCATGTAACACTTAGAATATGGTAAATGCTGGGGAAGAGCAAAGCAGAGTAAAGGAGGTGAGAACTTCTTATGTGTATAGTGAAGAGTGTTACAATTTTATATAAGATGGTCAAGCAGCATCACTGAGAGTAACATTTAAATAAGACTTGTAGGAGGCATTCCAAAACTTGGTTTTAACACTTAACACATCTTGAAGACTTTTCTTGTCAGAACACAAAGATCCCTTCACTCTTTCAATTGGCCCTTAATATCCTATAGCACTTTACTGCTTCTTTCTTGGAAATTGTATAGAAGATTTTAAAAAACACAATTAACATTCATTTACTAGACATAGAAGTCTATAACCCAAATTAAGAATATTCATTATGTTCTAACACTATTGAAATATCAATGGATAATTTACCTTTCATTAGTCATTAATCAACATCTCAATAAATTAAAAACAACAATAAACAAAAAAAAATGGGTATCATTCAGGCTGTATCTTTAAACCCAATGCAATAAATTAAAAAATGAACAATGAAATAATAGCCAACTAAATATACTCACATAGAAATTTTAAAAAACGACGTAACTGCTACAATTCTTTATTGATACATACTGTTATAATTCCTTATTTGTTTCTAAGACCAATTTTTGATCCTCAAAATTGATATTAGAAATTTTTTAAGATTTTATTTATTTATTTGAGAGAGAGAGACAAAGAGCACACGACTGGGTGGGGGATTGACGGGGAAGAAGCAGACTCCCTGCTGATCAGGGAGCTGGATGCAGGGCTGGATCCCAGGACCCTGGGATCATGACCTGAGCCTAAGGCAGACTTAACCAACTGAGCCACCCAGGTACCCTGATATTAGAAACTCTTTTAAAATCAGTGAGCATAGTGTTAATAGTTCCTATGAGATACAATAAAAGCAATATTTAGAGTTAATTTCAGAAACCCCAAAACACTTATTTGAGAACCACATAGCTTAAAATAAAGTATTACACACAAAATCTATAAACAGAATAAACAAAATGTAAGTAAAATAGAAGAAATTTTAAAGAAAAAATAATAATATTCAAAATACGTACAGTAATTTGAAAAGACCCATCTCAACTTACTTTGCAAGTCACTTGAGGGAAAGAAGATAAAGGGATATAATTAGAAATAAGGAAAAGTTTTTTTGTCAATAAAAAAGAATGGCATATGTATATGTAAAGTAATATGTATATTTTTAAAATGTAAAATCCAGATAAAGTATGTAGTTTCTACAACAATATAAATTACTAAAACTGAGTCAGGAAGAGCAGATAATCTTGATAGAACAATTACAATAAAATAAGCAAAATGTAGTCAAAGATATTCCTTTAAAAAAGGATGTTAAAAAGCTTCTAGTTTTATTATAGCTAATTAATCACATTCCACTTATTCTCTCAAATATGGAAAAGTAACCAGAAAAATAAGACATAAAAATGCAAGTTCATTTTGTAGTTGCTGTTGTTGAAAGAAGCAAACTACTAAATTCCGGAACAACAAAATAGGAAGAATGGCCGCCCAAATCAGTAAACTTGAAACAAGAGTGGAGAAAGATGCAGGAAAAGAAGGTCCATGGCTCCAGAGCTTAGAATATATTGGTAAAACATACCTTTCTATTCTAAGTGATATACTCTATTACAAAAGGGACAGTTTTTTTCTTTATAACAACAGGACCAGGGCCTATGGACTGCCAGTGGTAACTTCCATGGAACTGGTTCTGTGGGGAAGGAAAAGAGAAAAGCTGCATTGAGAATTTTCACAGACAAACTGCATTTGCAGGTAGCAAGCTGTTGATGAAATAGAGGATATAAGGAAACTGTATGTTGTGAGTAGCTCTGCAGAACTGATTTTGGTGGACTGGGGGGACATAAGGCTGAAAGATATAATTCTGTCTTTCTACGCTAGAAAATGACTGTCCTCTCCATATATTCTGAAAAGAGCTGGTCCTGGATTTTTAGTCAAAATGAAAAAGATGAGTTCTAAAAAAAAAATAGCTAGTGTAGTATTTATACAAAGATACTATTTTAAAAAGAAAAGAAGGAAGAGAACAACAACAACAAAAAAGTGGGAAATATGAGATATCTAACACTCTTTGGAAAACAAAACTTTTTCATAAAATGGCAAAAGTTGTCACTAAATAAGTCATATGAGATTGAAATATGACTTAAAGTAATTGTTTTCATAAAACAAAAGCACAAAGAAGATATACAAGAGTTTAGGAAAGAAAAACTACAGAAAGAGATATGAGCTGGCAGAGTTCAGAAAAGAGATAGATTATAAATAATAACAACAAACAAGGTGAAATGGAAGCAGCACAAACATGTATGCAAAAATTAGACACTACCGAAATCACAATAAATAATACTAAAGGATACAGATTATGTGAGTGATACAAAGCAAGCAAGCAAAATGAAAGTGAGCAAGAATTTAAAAGGGTTAGAGAGAAAATTATAAATAAAATAAACAATCATAGCCTCACAAAACAAATGAAAGCACAAAACTGAAAATGCATTTAAAAATACTTTTAAGAAAATTTCCTTAAACAAAAGAAAACTTAGAGTTGCATTTTTAATTTTTATTTTATTTTATTATTATGTAAATCACCATACATTACATCATTAATTCTTGATGTAGTGTTTCATGATTCATTGTTTGCATATAACACCCAATGCTCCATGCAGAACATGCCCTCCTTAATACCCATTACCAGGTTAACCCATCCCCCCACCCCCCTCCCCTCTAGAACCCTCAGTTTGTTTCTCAGAGTCCATAGTCTCTCATGGTTTGTCTCTCCCTCTGATTTCCCCCCCTTCATTCTTCCCCTCCTGCTATCTTCTTCTTTTTTTTTTTTTTTAACATATAATGTATTATTTGTTTCAGAGGTACAGGTCTGTGATTCAACAGTCATACACAATTGACAGAGCTCACCATAGCACATGCCCTCTCCAATGTCTATCACCCAGGCACCCCGTCCCTTCCACCCCCCACCACTCCAGCGATCTTCAGTTTGTTTCCTGAGATTAAGAATTCCTCGTATCAGTGAGGTCATATGATACATGTTTTTCTCTCTGACTTATTTCGCTCAGCATAATACCCTCCAGTTCTACCCACGTCGTTGCAAATGGCAAGATTTCATTCTTTTTGATGGCTGCATAATATTCCATTGTATATATATACCACTTTTTTTATCCATTCATCTGTCGATGGACATCTTGGCTCTCTCCACAGTTTGCCTATTGTGGACATTGCTGCTATAAACATCGGGGTGCATATAGCCCTTCGGATCCCTACATTTGTATCTTTGGGGTAAATACCGAGTAGTGCAATTGCTGATTCATAGGGTAACTCTACTTTCAACTTTTTGAGGAACCTCCATACTGTTTTCCAGAGTGGCTGCACCAGCTTGCATTCCCACCAACAGTGTAGGAGGGTTCCCCTTTCTCCGAATCCTCACCAACATCTGTCGTTTCCTGACTCGTTAATTTTAGCCATTCTGACTGGTGTGAGGTGGTATCTCTTTGAGGTTTTGATTTGGATTTCCCTGATGCCGAGCAATGTTGAGCACTTTTTCATGTGTCTGTTGGCCATTTGGATGTCTTCTTTGGAAAAATGTCTGTTCATGTCTTCTGCCCATTTCTTGATTGGATTCTTTGTTCTTTGGGTGTTGAGTTTGATGAGTTCTTTATAGATTTTGGAGGCTAGCCCTTTATCTGATATGTCATTTGCGAATATCTTCTCCCATTCTGTCGGTTGTCTTTTGGTTTTGTTGACTGTTTCTTTCGCTGTGCAAAGTTTTTTATCTTGATGAAGTCCCAATAGTTCATTTTTGCCCTTGCTTCCCTTGCCTTTGGCGATGTTTCTAGGAAGAAGCTGCTGTGGCTGAGGGCGAAGAGGTGGCTGCCTGTGTTCTCCTTTAGGATGGAATCCTGTCTCACATTTAAGTCTGTCAACCATTTGGAGTCTATTTTTGTGTGTGGTGTAAGGAAATGGTCCAGTTCCATTCTTCTGCATGTGGCTGTCCAATTTTCCCAACACCATTTGTTGAAGAGACTGTCTTTTTGCCATTGGACATTCTTTCCTGCTTTGTCGAAGATTAGTTGGCCATAGAGTTGAGGATCCATTTCTGGGCTCTCTGTTCTGTTCCATTGATCTATGTGTCTGTTTTTGTGCCAGTACCATACTGTCTTGATGATGAGAGCTTTGTAATAGAGCTGGAAGTCCGGAATTGTGATGCCGCCAGCTTTGCTTTTCTTTTTCAACATTCCTCTGGGTATTCGGGGTCTTTTGGGTTCCATACAAATTTTAGGGATTATTTGTTCCAGTTCTTTGAAAAAAGTGGATGGTATTTTGATAGGGATTGCATTAGATGTGTAGATTGCTCTAGGTAGCATAGACATCTTCACAATATTTCTTCTTCCAATCCATGAGCATGGAACGTTTTTCCATTTCTTTGTGTCTTCCTCAATTTCTTTCATGAGTATTTTATAGTTTTCTGAGTGCAGATTCTTTGTCTCTTTCGTTAGATTTATTCCTAGGTATCTTATGGTTTTGGGTGTGATTGTAAATGGGATCGAATCCTGAATTTCTCTTTCTTCTGTCTTGTTGTTGGTGTATAGGAATGCCACTGATTTCTGTGCATTGATTTTATATCCTGCCACTTTACTGAATTCCTGTATGAGTTCCAGCAGTTTTGAGGTGGAGTCTTTGGGGTTTTCCACATAAAGTATCATATCATCTGCAAACAGTGAGAGTTTGACTTCTTCTTTGCCAATTTGGATGCCTTTTATTTCTTTTTGTTGTGTATTTGCAGTGGCTAGGACTTCTAATACTATGTTGAATAGCAGTGGTGATAGTGGACTTCCCTGCCACGTTCCTGACCTTAGGAGGAAAGCTCTCAGTTTTTCCCCATATTCACTGTGGGTTTTTCATAGATGGCTTTTATGATATTGAAGTATGTACCCTCTATCCCTATACTCTGAAGAGTTTTGATCAAGAAAGGATGCTGTACTTTGTCAAATGCTTTTTCTGCATTTTTGAGAGGATAATATGGTTCTTGTTCTTTCTTTTGTTAATGTATTGTATCACATTGATTGATTTGTGGATGTTGAACCAACCTTGCAGCCCCAATCCCACTTGGTCGTGGTGAATAATCCTGTTGGATTATTCACTGTTGGATCCTATTGGCTAGTATGTTGGTGAGAATTTTTGCATCCATGTTCATCAGGGATATTGTTCTGTAATTCTCCTTTTTGATGGGGTCTTTGTCTGGTTTTGGGATCAAGGTAATGCTGGCCTCATAAAATGAGTTTGGAAGTTTTCCTTCCATTTCTATTATTTGGAACAGTTTCAGAAGAATAGGTATTAATTCTTCTTTAAATGTTTGGTAGAATTCCCCTGGGAAGCCATCTGGCACTGGGCTTTTGTTTGTTGAGAGATTTCTGATGACTGCTTCAATTTCCTTAGTGGTTATAGGTCTGTTCAGGTTTTCTGTTTCTTCCTGGTTCAGTTTTGGTAGTTGACACATCTCTAGGAAAGCATCCATTTCTTCCAGGTTATCTAATTGGCTGGCATACAGTTGCTCATAATATGTTCTTATAATTGTTTGTATTTCTTTCGTTTTGGTTGTGATCTCTCCTCTTTCATTCATGATTTTGTTGATTTGGGTCATTTCCCTTTTCTTTTTGATAAGTCTGGCCAGGGGTTTATCAATCTTGTTAATTCTTTCAAAGAACCAGCTCCTAGTTTTGTTGATCTGTTCTACTGTTCTTTTGGTTTCTATTTCATTGATTTCTGCTCTGATCTTTAGTATTTCTCTTCTCCTGCTGGGTTTAGGATTTATTTGCTGTTCTTTCTCCAGCTCCTTTAGGTGTAGGGTTAGGTTGTGTACTTGAGATCTTTCTTGAGAAAGGCTTGTGTTGCTATATACTTTCCTCTTAGGACTGCCTTTGCTGCATCCCAAAGATTTTGAACAGTTGTGTTTTCATTCTCATTGGTTTCCGTGATTTTTTTAAATTCTTCTTTAATTTCCTGGTTGACCCATTCATTCTTTAGTAGGATGCTCTTTAGCCTCCATGTATTTGAGTTCTTTCTGACTTTCCTCTTGTGATTGAGTTCTAGTTCCAAAGCACTGTGGTCTGAAAATAGGCAGGGAATGATCCCAATCTTTTGGTACCATTTGAGACCTGATTTGTGACCTAGGATGTGATCTATTTTGGAGAATGTTCCATGGGCACTAGAGAAGAATGTGTATTCCGTTGCTTTGGGATGGAATGTTCTGAATATGTCTGTGAAGTCCATTTGGTCCAGTGTGTCATTTAAAGTCTTTATTTCCTTGCTGATCTTTTGCTTAGATGATCTGTCCATTTCAGTGAGGGGGGTGTTAAAAGTCCCCCACTATTATTGTATTGTTGTCAATGTGTTTCTTTGCTTTTGTTATTAATTGCCTTATATAACTGGCTGCTCCCATGTTAGGGGCATAGATATTTACAATTGTTAGATCTTCTTGTTGGATAGACCCTTTAAGTAGGATATAGTGTCCTTCGTCATCTCTTATTACAGTCTTTGGTTTAAAATCTAATTTGTCTGATATAAGGATTGCCACCCCAGCTTTCTTTTGGTGTCCATTAGCATGGTAAATGGTTTTCCACCCCCCCCCACTTTCAATCTGGGGGTGTCTTTGGGTCTAAAATCAGTGTCTTGCAGACAGCATATCGATGGGTCTTGTTTTTTTTTTTTTTTTTTTTTT